>NW_026853081.1:0-268552 GCF_026571515.1 Ruditapes philippinarum | reverse complement strand
TTCTCGTAACTTCCGCAATAGCACAGTCGGTTAAGTGATTACCTAATGTATGAGAGATCCGAGGTTCGATCCTTCCTTTTGACATTCATTTTAGACTTATTCTGTCTTTATTTTTAGGTATATTTTAAAGAAAAATGGTCAAGCGCTTGCAAAATTGTTTACACGGATATGAAACAACTAAGAAACACTGAATATTGTCACATTTTTTTGTATTTGTATTTTACGGCACTGAAAATACATTTATTGATTATAATCCGAATGAATTTTCAGTATCAATTCTTAAAACAATGTTATATACAAAAAATATAGTGTTTATAAAATAGTGCAAAACATATTAAAACAGAACAACCATAACTTCAAAAAATTTGTAAATTGTTATGTATAAGAAAAAAACCCTGGACATACACTCTCTCGATCTTACAAGATATTAATATACCCGTGGTTTACCCTATTGCGCTATAACGGTCAGTGTAACTAAGTCATAGCAACTAGATAATTTTATTACATCTTACTGCGTACATCTCACGGAATTTACCGAACATTTATCGAATATTAATATATTCTGTGCATTGACCGTATAATGAGTATGGAATTGACAGGTTAATAAAATCAAACAATACAGCTGAGTAATAATGACATTTCTGTCCCGTTTAAGCCTAGAAACGGGATTTTTTGTTTAGGAGTCCAAGTGAGAGCATTTAGGAAACAAACGACTTTATCCCGTTTTCAGGACTAAGCTAGGCCGTAGACTTTCAAACGTGTTTTAAAATTTTAAAACTTATAAGAAGTTCTATAGCCAATGTTTGGTGCACGACATAATTTGTTAATATTCTAACGATTTCTTTAAATAAAACCATATTTAACCTTCGAATCGATGGAATGTTTACACGAAAGAACAGTCCGATTGGGAGCATTTTGCAGGTGCGCGATGACGTAGTATCCTACCATTGAAGTTACTGGCTTATTACTTAAATTTAACTACATGTTACTTCATCTGAGAAAATGTACTGCATGCAGGTCAATTTATATAGGCTTCGCTGATCTTACTATCTTATAAAATGTTGTCGTTAGTAAGGCAACACTGTTAAATCGGATTTATTTTGTAAAAAGCTGTTGATTTTTTTCAAAATGTTGTAAACTTGCAGGCAGAGCCAAAATGATAAAGATTTTTTTTTTAAAAGCTTTAAATATTAAAATAAAAAAGAAAAAAAACTGGTTTTTCTTATTTTTTTCTTTATGAACAATAAATTTAAAAAGATCTGAAGAATTTTGTTTCATAAGATATTTTGGGCCCAGAAATTTTTTCCTTTTTCTCAAAAAGAAAAATAGATAAGACTAAAAAAATTTCTTTTTACTGTAATTTTAAAAACAACATTAGTAACAATAATTGTAGATACAACAACCCATACCACCAGTAAGGTTGGCACGATGATTTAGATAATAAAGCAAAAGGAAAGTGATAGAAATATAAGTGAGCAATATTGTTATTTTAAGCATACATGCTAAGATGAATTGTTCAAGAACTTTTTAGTTGGTATGAAATCACTGTTTAGTCTTATTTTCAAATGTTAAGATATTAAAGTTCATATTGTGTGATGATGAATCACACATAGAGTCATTTCAGTCGTTATGAAATTTATTTCTCATTATTTCTTTACCAATACATCTGAATATTTCTTCCTGCACGAACAAATTGATGATTAGTCGAAATCTGATGAATCCGGAAAAATACACCATACGGAAACAATACTAGCCAAATAAGTGTTGCATTTGCTGTTGTTTTTTGTAAATTAAACTATGTTGTCATGTTCCCATTAAAATTTCAAGTCATAAAATATTTTTGTTCGTTTCCTGTTATCCGTTGTATTATTTTAGATATTTCTACATTTCCGTTGAATAATTAATGTTGGAATAAACTACCCTCATTTATGTTACGATTTTGAAAAGTATATGGTTTTTATTTTTGTCTCTTTTTCTTGCACTGGGTTTTTTTCACCTTTTCACTAAAAAACAAAAATTTAAAAAAACCCGTCTATGTTCCCCCACATTATCTTGAACTGATGAAATTGACGCATTTATGTAAAATTTAATTTCCACAATTAAGAATGATTTTTTCCAAAGATAAACCCTTAAAAAAATAGAAAAAGCAACGTTTTTTTAAAAAATTTGGTAAAGGATAAAAAATGTTTGTTTTTGGGTTTTTAAAAACTAAAAAAAAGAATCCAAAAAAAAAACCAAGCAAAAACATAAAACCTAATTTTCAATTTTTATTGGGTTTTTATGATTTGTTTTGTTTTATTTTAAATCAATCCGACACCAGTTAAAATTTAAAGACTTAAAAAATTTAAATGGAGAGGGAAGACCTCAAATGCCTCATTCCCCGGCTTCATTGGGCCACCCGGAAGAAAATCCGAGCTAAACTTTTACCCCCCCTGACCCTACAATACTAATGGTTTTAAATGACAAGATAAAAATTACCATTATTTAGGTGAAAAAGTTTCA
Organism: Ruditapes philippinarum; assembly: GCF_026571515.1. Taxonomy (NCBI): domain Eukaryota; kingdom Metazoa; phylum Mollusca; class Bivalvia; order Venerida; family Veneridae; genus Ruditapes; species Ruditapes philippinarum. The sequence continues at coordinate 266,050 of NW_026853081.1, read as the reverse complement.
AAATAAATTTAATCAGATATGGTTTTTTTAATTAACACTATAAAAAGAAGAAATTTTTCATAAATTTTGACATGTTAAAAAAATTTTAAACAAAAGCTATGGGCCCGGGAATAAAGGGGTTTAATAAGGGAAAAACAGAAGCAAAAAAATTTATGCCCAAAACTGGGATATTTTAATGTGACTTAAGTTTTTTGATAAAACAACCCTTTACCAGAAAAAAAACCAAAAAAATAGAAAGTCATTTTTTTTAAAATTTTTCAGAAATTTAAAATAATGAAACAGCGGGGAATTTAAAATGTTTTTGGGTGGGGTTTATTTTTATCATTTTCACTCCCTTTTTATGCGGTTTAAACGAATTGAAGTTTAAAAACATTTAAAAACATTTAACATCTGAAACTGTTTAAAATACAAATTTTATTAACAGAATGGGAAAAAACACAGTTGGGATTGTTTCCCCTGCACAGAAAAAATAACGCATTTTTTCCAAAACCAAGAAAAAAAAAAGATAACCAAAACCCATAGAAAATCCCCATGTCCTCCCGGAAAATATTTGAACACCAAGCGAACAGGGGAAAGCAAGGGTTGCTAATTTAAAAAGCTTAATTTTGAAAGGGCAACATTGCTTTTGTTTTCTTTTTTAACCGAACCCAAAAAACCAATATAGAAAAAGCCGGGAAAATGTTACCAAGGGGAAGGAAAAAAAATAACGTTTTTTTAATCGTATAGATTACTTGCCCCCCGGGGGGAATTTTTCAAAAAATTTTTAAACCCAAATTAATTTTCCCGGATGATTTGATTTAAAAATTTCCCATGTGCGTTCCCCCATTAGCCCCCATACAGAAAAAAGGTTTTTTGTGAGGGATAATAAAGACCCAAAATTTCATTAAACCCAAACAAAAACCAAAAACAAGGGAACCCAAATGGTAAAGTTAAAAAAAAGGGTGTCAATAATCTGCAATGGGACTATTTTGGAAAAAAATTGTAGAAAAGTAAAACTTTGATCCTACTGTGCAATAATACTTAAAAAAAAAGACATTCTATTCACAAATTAGTAAAAATTTTTTTTATAACTTTAAAAATTATAAAATTGGTTTGACTTATTTCATTACACTTTTTGACTTCAACGAAAAAAATTTTTAAAAAATTTGGTTTAAAAATACTTTCTTTTTTAAAATCAGAAACAATATATTTTTTCAAAAATTAATATCTATATTTTTTGCACGCAATTTTTAAAAACTTTTATTCTCAAAATTTTATACCACAAAATTTTTAATTTGTATTAGATCACAAATATCTAATCTCCTGTAAAGGGAGATTCCCCGGGAGTAATGCAAAATTGCAAAAAAATGACATTTGCAAACTCGGTCTTATGCATATATCCCTGACATGTCTAATTGAAATTATCAGATCATTATAGATCATACAATAACAATTTCACAACAACCTTTTTGTTAACAATTCAATTTATTTGCAATTAGTAATAAATTTGCCCTTGTCATTTTAAAAACCCCACGCCCCAGAAAAACCCCAAAGCAAAGGAATTTACACACCAAAAAAAGACAAAAAGTAAAAACATCAAAACAGGGTTTAAAACAAAAATTTGACGTAAAAATAATGCTTCTTTTATATACTTTGCTAAATTAAAATACATTTTTCTACTTTAATTTGACATCAATTCATTAATGTTTGTATAGTTGGCTATAAACATTGGCCTAAATATTTTTATCTTATACAACTGTAACATGAGCAACACAAAACAAAATGATATTCTGACTTTATAATTCATTCTACTAGCCTCACAAAAAAGTAGTAACATTATTACAAAAATCATTAACCAGATGATAAATAGGTAATTAATTACTTTTAATGATAACCAGCCTAAATTTAACACTTCTTTTTTTACATGTAACTGACAGATGCACTCAGTCTAGTTCATCATGTACCGCATATGTAGGAGTATGTATGTGTTTATATGTTTTATATATTTAAATATGTTTAGTCTATGTTAAGGGTCTATCCGCCTGTTAAGACACAAAAGCAGCTTCTGCTGTACGGTATGGACCCCGGACATGAATATACATAAATATTGGTAAAATCATAGAATCAAACAGAAATAACTTGGAACTAATATTTAGACTAACATTATCAAAAACGCATAAAAGATTATTTTACGTTCATGTATTGCTTTTACCGCATTTACAAGAGTACCAGTATAAATAAAGTGGATTTCAAGACATACAAAATTGTCAACAATTTCAATTTTTCGTTATCTGTATATATGTCAGGATAAAGACCCTTTCATTTAAGAACGGATTCATGTTGACGCCCTTGAATGACGTCATTGGGGGGATACGGTGGACATTGCCGATACGATTAAGTACATTATTAAAGGGATATAAAGATCTGAATCCTTGGCAGTTTGAAATTGCCTAAATTTTGTGTAATTGAATAAGATATTACATAAAAAAGATGGCCAAATAAATAAAAAAGTTTACAAAAATAAGGTTAACGATTTGTTTCAATACTAGATCACGGCCGTGTAACTGATCATGGTGACCATTTTTTGTTTGAATCTAAATAATTATAATTGTCGCAGGTAGTTAAATCGTACTTGCTAATATAAATACCCAGTAGCTTTTTCGAGTTTCAAAAATGTAAGTATACTTATGTTTCGAAAAACGGTTGCATAATTGCAATATACTGGTTGAATAAATATTATTTTGATTTAAGCATAACTGAAACAAAGAAAAACACAAATATAAATTTATGTAATTTCAAAAAACAAAATGTTAAAACCCAAAAGTAACAATTGTTTTTGTATCTGAATCACTTTTAAAATATCGTACATCACGCCAATTGAATGCACTACATATTTTATGAAAGCTGGTAAAGTGATATAGTTAACTTTATATATTTTATGTAATGGTTAAGGTACAAAATTAGTTATATATACAGTTTTATATATTCTGCTTATCAAATATAATGAAAACATTAAAAAGAAAAGAAAAAAGCGTGTAAGTGTTAATAAATTATAAAAATTTGATTAAGATACGAGCTTTTAATCCAAGCACTAGAGAAAATCTAATAGAATGTTCACTTTGAAATTCCCCTGTTTTAATCTTAATATTTGTTTTAATATTTTAATGTCTAAACATGGAATTTATGTATGATAAAGTTAAATTTTTCATGTTATAATCATAATTGAACGATCAGTATTTATGCATTTAACTTTAAATTAGCTTACATTATATGCGGTCTGTATAGTTTAATTCCCCATTTACGTCACATCCAATAAGGGAAGTAACTCTTCACCGACGCTATCGCTTGATACAGTTTATTTTCTTTTCAAATACACATTTTTTGTTTGTTTTAATAACATTTATTTTCACACCCATTTCTTTTAATAATGTTGCACAGAATCAATTTTTGACCGAAGGCTATTGGGGTCAATTTTAAATGATACAATTTTAGCAGCAAATAAAATCATATAGTTCCTCGACAAAAATCAGAATATTCATTAATATCTGAAACACACTTATTTGATATGCTTTCATAATCTACTAATTTTAAATTACATTATCCACCAGATAAGATAATGATTTATTTCTATACAATGAATAATAAGTGCATTTACCATCATCTTAACGACCATTTAATATATAGAATTTATTCTCCTTGCAAAGATACATTAGGTTTGAGCCATAATTATTCAGGTATTTCCACCCGAGGCAAAGAGGACTCAGGTAAGCCAATGTATCGGTCAAGATTTGGGTCAATAAAATATAATCCGGCAAACTTCCCGTGCGGCTATTACGGTCACCTATTAAATTAACATCACCTTTTAATTACCAAAAAACCTAATTATTTCAGTAATGAAAGTAAGTCAGTTCCTCTGAAATTGAGCATGTGACAGCATTATAAAGAATTGTTTTAAGCGTTCAAGAGATACTCAACGTTGGTATTTGGATATTCCCGACAATAACTCGGTGAATGCTGTTCATAATGAGTCGAACTCCGAATTTAGCGGTCGTGGATACAAGTTTAACTAAGTGTGGCATTTTCTTTTTTCACAGTACTTTCACAATTAAAGTCGTTAAGTTATCCCAATAACAGTCATTTGGTATGATTAAAGCGGGTTGTTTTGGACCGAAACATATAGCTTGATATTAATATAAGATGTAATGACAAACATAATTGATCATGTGTTTGAAAGTTTTTTTACATTCTGTAGCATATGAATTGAGTCAAATGATAAAGACAAACAAACGTTTCCTAACAAGAAACTGTATGATATTTTAGAGACATATCCAAATGTACCTAGTGAATCACCAGTGAGAATGCCTATGAGTTGGATTTCAAAACTTATTACGGCACATGTACTGACTATGCCAGAAAGTGCAATGGGCATCTACAATTTGATATATCATTTTTAGCAGACATCAGTTGCTCCTTTTGTTTGTGCTTTGGTAGAGTATGAAATTTTTATTATAAAACTAATCATTTAAGAAATGAGACAATAGGAACTTTTGGTCATCATCATCATCTATCTGATTTTACCTTAAAGATCCATTTCTTTAATCCAAAAAGGAATTTAAACTATATGTATTCTTTTTCATTCGAATTATTCAAAATAAATTTTCTCTTTGGTTGAACAGCGTTATTGTAGACTAATTGAAATAAATGTCTTTCAATCTCATATAACACAGGTATTCTTTTTTATTATTTTGCATGTTCTTAACGTATGTCTTTTATTGGAAACTACTTTGAACTTTCTTCAATATAGACATTGCAATTAAAGGCTGTAACTTTTTTATTTTTGCATTATTCGTTTAAGTACACCATAGCAATTTATATACTGAAGTCAACGGTTAATTGAAATTAGGTAAGGCGTACAGACCCATTCTGCAATACAAATGTCAATTTGAGATGATCTATCGAGAAACGTAAAGAAACTATTTGATATTATCATTTTGACTGCGTTTATCGTAACACATGTTTCGGAACAAACAATATATCCTTGTTTCGATATCACATGACTCAAAAGAATATAAGTCTTCCATAAATCAAACTATATTAAACAAAATACTTCTGAAATAAATCTTATGACTTTCCAGAAAATCGCAATTGTTATCATATATTTATAAATATATATTAGTGGCAACATTTGAACATAAACTTATATAATTAATTTTGATAAAAAAGAATAAACAGTTTGTAATTAAGAATTACTTTCTAATGTATATAAACGGTATCTTTCATGTCCAGATGGGACCTTCTTCAAATCAAGACGAACTTCTATTTAAAGAAGATTTTTTATCAGATCTAGGACCTGAGTATGAGGTAACATGTACATTACTTAATGTATGAACAGATTAGCCTAATAAGATTTAATACACGTTATGTAATCACTAATATTATATGATATTATGTAAAGCTGTAAATCATTTAATACTTTATATACATTTTATACATTTTGAGTTTCAAATTCATATACGTTTAAAAAATGTACCTATAAATGGCTTTATCAATCAGTTTGACATTTATTTCAATGCTTTATACGTCAAATGTTTCGACATTTTATAGGGGTTTTAGTTTGATCAAGACACTGATGTGAAGATAATATGATAATAATCTATGCGCGTCCTTTTTGAAACAATCGGGCACCTTAGTGATTCGGAGATAGTGACCTTAGTCACTTAGCCACACATTCAAATACTTGATTATGTTCAATTCTACTATTTGTTAAACAAGAAACTATTAGCTGAAATGACTCTAAATGGTTGTACTAACCACCCTACAATTCATATTTTTTTTATATTTCTTTTGACCTGTAGGTACAATGTGGTTTGATCGCGGTGGATGAAAATGAGTCCCCTGAAACATTAAGTAATACCTTCTATGCAGGATTAGAAGTAAGTCCAATATCTTAGGCCAAAAAGACTTAAACTTATCTCATTGTGCAAGACATAACATTAATGTTTCCACAACAACATCAACAACAACAATACGTTTGTTTGTAATTTCTGACATACAAAATTAAAATTTAAATGTACAGCGTATATGGTATAACGTGATAATAACTAAAAAAAATTTTTTTTTTTTTTCAAAATTAAGAACGAGTCTATCACACTAAGTAAGAGCGGTTCTGCTACTGTTGATATTGAACAGACGATTTATAACAGTTGCTATCACACTGACGACGTGAACCAAATTGTGAAGAAAGTATTACTGTTGAAGACGAATCATCTGTACCGGATATGCGGTCATCATGGAACCTTCAACATGACATTTCCGTGCCATTCCATGAAAAGCGGCGTATGGTCCCCAAGGAATAGAAAGCGTGTGCCCTAAATGAGAAAACAATGGGCGGAACTAAATAAAATGGAATTTTGAAAGGGGATCAGAGGTTATGAAGCCTGCATATCACAGATAAGGCGTCAAAAGACAAAGTTACAAACCAGGCAACATATCCTAAGGGTGATTCAACATTATTCAAGTAGGAATATTGGAACCACCCAACTAGAAAATGCCGAAACGTTAAAACTAAAAATACCTATGTTTGTTTTGGATGGTTTATTTTTACAAAAACATATAAAGGGAAAACATTGGTGTTTAAAATTTGTATTTGTATTTCTTGACCTAACAAGATGTTCTATTAATATTTATTTGAAAGCATTGGAGACAACTGAGTGTGCTCTTGTGTTTGGAGTCTGTTGTGGGTCTTGGAAAAATACTTATGACGCATTTTCATGGATTTCTGTCATTCACCGGGATCAAGCTTAATGATGCTACAAGATACTTTAAGATTTAAGCTACTGTTTTCTCTTTTCGACCTTGATTTATCAACCACAATTATAAGTGATCTGTATTCAGATAACTTAAATGAATTTGAATAGATGTTGAGGTAATTAAGGTTAATATGTCTGTGGCTAGAAATAAATTAGTCTTTCTTACCTCATATAAGATTTCGTTAAATTGTATTAAACATTTGGTATGATTTCCTTAAAAGGTTCCGGATTTAAACAGACATTCTTTGCAAAATTACCAAAATCTATATATTACACGACTGTAATTATTGTGCCCTTGTGCATTATTGTTGTAGTGAATATTTGTGTTTTATCATTCATCTGTATTGCTTAATGGTCCGAATTAATAGATATATTTGCATTGAGTATCATGTTTACATGGACTATTCAATGCAAACGAGGTATGTAAACGTTTAATCATGTTTATGATAAACTAAAGCAAGAATTTCAATACATTATTTTGCAAAGATATTTATCAAAAGATTTTGCAATTTTGTAAATTAATATTGTTGATGTATATTAAAACCTTTTGAGACATTATTGGATACTTTATACATCACCTTTTAACCATTTAAGCTACTTACAAACATTTGATATCAAAATAGGTGTTATATGACATATTGTGTTAGACTAAATGTCTTTATAATAATCCACGAGTTTATATGCCTTTATGATTGATCAACCTGTCCCACAAACCAAACATATGCCTTTTGAAAATAAAATCCAGGCTTCTTATCAAGTTTACATAGAAACGTTATCAGACACTTGTTATTATAAGGAATTGGTCGATTGCTCATAATGTAAGATTAATTTACAATATTATACTATAATACATGGGCAAATATCCGTCAGAAGTAAATATTGAATAAGTCGCCAGGTCAGTCTTATATAGCCTAAATTGTAAAGAGCACAATTGTTTTTATTTTTTGCCAATTTGATGTTTGAGCATTTGGATGGTCATTCTTTTTATTTGCTAGATGATAATTTAGTTAAACCAACATTATATTAGTGCGATTGTGTAGGCAGCTGCAATCTTATAGATGCACTCTCGAACCAACCAGTACTGAGCAATATGTTTAAATGCACATGGTGCTTTTATGAATTGATTGTCAAACTATAATTATAAAATGATAAAATTGTACGTTTTGCAATAATGATAATGCTGTTTTTAATAATCAAAAGCGAGGATTTTCGCACGCTTAAAATGGTTGCAGAGGAATGGTCAGCTGTACTTGAAGTGTAAAGCACATGTATGTGAATGTTTTAATGTGCTTGTCTTTTTTATTGACAACTTACAAAACATTATGCAATTACTCTTATTCAAAGTTTTAAATTATAAAAGACTCGGTGCTGGGCTCTGGTCACTCACATCTATCTATAATGTTGTAATGTGATGTATGATTGATACTTATCGATCTTCAAATTTTAACAAATATCTTATTTCTAAGTGTCATTAACGAAAGTCCCTAAAAGACAACACTATATATATATATATATATATATATATATATATATATATATATATATATATATATATATATATATATATATATATATATATTATATATATAGAGAGAGAGAGAGAGAGAGAGAGAGAGAGAGAGGGAGAGAGAGAGAGAGAGAGAGAGAGAGAGAGAGAGAGAGAGAGAGAGAGAGAGAGAAATATGGCTACTACGTGTATTTATTCTCATTATTAGTGCAAATAAAATAAAATGTTAAAATGTAAATGTACAAGCAAATCGCTGAAAAATGACCAAGCCATGCGGTAATCTCATGGACATGTTCCTTGGCTTAGGGCTTTGAGCCTTATCATGTGCAAAGAAGACCCACTGAAACTGTAGAAAATCAAATTTGCAACGGAATTGATCAAATGGGTTTTGAATGGTAGGCTCGTGAATATGTTGTTTTTCCCGAAACTTACATAGAGAAAGAACAAATCGCCGGTGCAAAAAATGACCAAGACACGCGGAAATCTCCTGGACATATTACTTGGGTTAGGGCTTTAGGCCTTTTCATGTGCAAAGAAGACCCTCTCAAGTTGTACAAAATTTAATTTGCATTGGAATTGGTCAAATGGCTTTTGAACGGTAGGCTCGTAAATTTGATGGTTTTTTTCCGAAATTTAAATACATGTACAGAAAAAGCAAATCGCTGGAAAATGACCTAGCCATGCGGAAATCTCATGGACATGTTCCTTTGGTTAGGGCTTTAAGCCTTATCACGTGCAAAGAAGACCCTCTCAAGTTGTACAAAATCAAATTTGCAACGGAATTGATCAAATTATTTTTGAATGGTAGGCTCGTGAATATGATGTTTTTCCCGAAATTTACATAGACAAAGAACAAATCGCCGGTGCAAAAAATGACCAAGACACGCGGAAATCTCCTGGACATATTACTTGGGTTAGGGCTATAGGCCTTTTCATGTGCAAAGAAGACCGTCTCAAGTTGTACAAAATCGAATTTGCATTGGAATTGGTCAAATGGCTTTTGAACGGTAGGTTCGTAAATTTGATGTTTTTTCCGAAATTTATATACAGAAAAAGCAAATCGCTGGAAAATTACCTAGCCATGCGGAAATCTCATGGACATGTTCCTTTGGTTAGGGCTTTAAGCCTTATGTATGAAATTACATGTGTTTAAATCACTGTCTTTTTCATAGTGAAGTAATAAAGATTTTACATTCTGTATACTTGTATGCACTTAATTTAATTTTGATAACATTATACATTTAATAGACTATAATTATGTCTGTACATCAAATTTTGACTTAAATTAAATCAAATTACTTCTTCGGACACATGTAATACAACAAAGTTGACACACTGTCTTAATGATTGACCAGGTCCTTTTGACATATGATAATTAGCCAACTGTAATCTAAAGTTTTTTCTTTTTATTTTCAATGTTCTTTTATGCATTGCCTTTTATTTTATTTTATTTATGCAAATGCGCTTGAATTCAGCATATTAAATACATATGTTTAATTCAACATGATTTTTTATGCCACTGCAAATTAATTTTAGTAAAAACTTGACCATTAATGGAAACAAATATTTGACAAGAACCATGTGAATAATAATTTTTCGATGTGATCTAATTCAGAATCTTAATTGATGACTATGACCTAATACATAATAACAATTTATTTGAGATTTATTTTTCAAAAACCATTTGCAAAAAAAATGAAACATATCAAATTCAACATGTCAAGGTTTGCTATTTCAATTTGATACAACTACATAATTGTTTTATTTGAGGCAAATTACATTTTGCAAAAAAAGATGAAACAGAACAGTTTGACATGTTAAGGTTTGCTATTTTAATTTGATATAACTACATAATTTTTTTTCAATGGTTTCCAATTGAAAAAGTTATCAAGACAAATAATCTAACTAGTCTATAGTACTGTTCAAGTCGAATCTCTTGTGTAACAGTAGAACATTTGTATTTCTTGCATACTTTGATATTGCCGTAGCTGACTTAAAATATAGGTGGCAATCGAAATGGATGCACATATCGTTTGGATAGGTCTTTTTCTAATAGGATTAAAAATGGGCTTATCTGTTGCAGGTTTGTGTTTTTAGATTTTAAATATCTCTTTTTAAAAGTAAGATATTTCGAATATGGTAGCCGATCAGCATTGTGCTGGTTTTAAATGATTTATTTATTCTTTTTACCTATTTATTTAAACTTGTGCATATGATTTGTGAAGTCTAATTAAACCAGTGTCCTGAAACAAAAAGACAAAAAAAATCTGCAGTATAAAGAAGCATCAATAGAAATGTTGACTAATCTTGTATAATTCAGCGTCTTAATATCGTAAATAGTACCTTAACGATTAATTTTTATCATTTTGCATGATTAATACTTTACGAGATTTAGAAACAGAGATCAGAATTTCTGTGCAGCATAATTACTCTCTTAACTTATTAACTGTTTAACGTTTCACCCTTTCAATTGTATTCCACACATTTTATAAATTCATGCATAACTTTTTAAAATATAGATGTATTATAATAACAACAGCATAAGGAATTAAAATTACAAATTTCAGACTTTTTACAACATTAACACCTTGCCAAAAGTGGCAGTCATTTAGGGGGGTTATATTCTACATAATGTAAAATACCAAATCTGAACAAAACAAACAAAGTAAAAAGTTGATTTAGGATTTTTTTACATATTAAGGTAACTTGTATTATAGCAAAGATATGTAAATAGTTCAATTTCCATGAAGATGAATTTTAAATGATGACCAGAGGAGGAGTTAAAACATCTTTATGTGTATTATATATTGTTCTATTGTATTGTTTATGTTCAGTTAATGCTTAAATCATTATCTATTTTTATTCTTATTATTATTTATCATTTTTATTACTGTTTATACAAACATTTTATACATAGATATTTGAAACTGTTGTTGTTGTTGTTAGAAGTTTCGTTTTCATTAGTACGCATGTTAACTTCTCTAAATGCCATTAAAGGCAAGACTCTTTCAAACTGCATTTACAGATATTCAATGTAAACTTACACTTCAAAATGTGAACAGAATTCAGATTATTTAAAGACTTTAAAGTATGTCTTGCTATAAAATGTACGATTAATTTAATCCAACTTTACATCCTAACTTAATAAGTTTTGAAACTTTTCAAATTCGATAATTCTTTTCAAATTGACATATAAATTGTCCTTTCTTCTTTTAGATAGCACCGATTGCAATGGGATCAATATGTATGCATATTATAACCCTTCATCTTACTACTATAACTGGTATATATCGTTATACGACAATTGGTGGTATAACATGACATTCTGGGGAGGATATGTACAAATACCTTCAAAAGAAAATGTAGGAACTGAGTGTCAACTTGACTGGGGAACTTTGATTGCTCTCAAAGGTTTGTGACATGCTTAAAATTAAGTATTTGTTTATGATACATTATATGTTATACAAATTCAGTCATTCTTCTCGTTGTCATTACAGCAAACACATTTTGCAATGACCCTGTATTATTGATAAACCAGTACAAATTATATGTGACAGTAATTGTAAGGGGAGTTGCACTATTTACTATTTATACATATCAGGAGCCCCACTAAGGTCCAAAAAACCTGAATACGTAAAAAATAAAAATTCTTACATCAACCAGTTTAGCAAATGAAACGTTTAATTAAAAACCGAAAATGTCCTCAGAATTAAAACTCGATATAAGATGCACATCTTTGCAAGATTTGAATTAAAATCGTTTCAACGCTTTACATTACTAGGTCTTTTATAAAATAAAAAAATATTCTGGGGAAACGGAGGGAACAATTTGATATGCTATAATCTATTCGTATATATTAAAAATTGATAATAAAATCACAAGATCAAAACTACAGTATCCAGTCCTGTCATGTTAAAAATATCATTGGAGCCCCTTTAACATATTATATAAAGATAAGATGAAATATGATGTTCACTTGCTTTTTATTATTTCGAATGTTGCGTTTAAAAACCTTTTGAAAACCTTTTACATGCATCTTAAATGAGAAGTCAATCATTTATTCAAAACATTGACGGTATTGGTTTAGACTTTTGAAAAAGAAATGAAATTGAACTTAAACATGTTTGCCTAATTTGATAGATAAACATCCAGATATATCGACTATAAGTGATGACATAGTAACATTGCCAGCATGCGGTCTCAATCAAAATGGTAAATGCGAAGATGATATTGTTGTTGAAATGAGAAAATGTCATGGTCATCTATTCTACAGATTTCCTGAGCAAAGTTTCAATGTTTTAGATAGATGGGACCTGTACATTTGTTTTGGTAAGAACAACATAGAATACTAATCAACAAGTTATTAGATACTTTGAAGACATTTATATTTTTTATGACATAAATGCAGTTAAAGATAGCTCTAAACTTAAGTAATCATTGTAGAAAATTGTTATATAAAATCTAAAAAGGGTAATGAAGGTCAAATCTTAATTTAAAAATACATCTCAAATGCGTATCTCTTTGCCTTGTCATTAGTTTAAGGGATCGCTTCGTATTAGCCATGGCATTGCGTTAATGAATATGTTTGAACACTAATGCCAGTTTTAATTTTGAATAATTTATCGATACAATCTTGTACATTATTACGGGGGGAAGGCAACTGGAGAATAGCTCTGCGGTATCCTTTCTTCCAATCAGCCGCACGTGACGCAAGCTTGTATCAATAGCTGTGGAAGGGTAATTTTGTGTGGAGTGTACGGTGTAAATAAGAGAAATACGTATAAACCAACAGGCGAAAAATTTAACAGTCGATCTTAATTTGACGCAATGAGTATTCATCAATCAAATATTTTATTAAAATGATCAAACATCATACATTTCTACTGAGCAGACATTCATCAACTCAAATTTAATATGAAATGATGAAAATATAATCGACAATGAAAACAACTTAGACAGAAGTTGTTTCTTTTCAGATCGCATATACAGTAATAGTGGTAAGTAAATTAAATTTGTTTTCTGCTTACCTGCTAGATTGGCACCGTGTCCACTAAGATATAAAGATCAGGATCATAGCTAAAAAAGAACCTCTAATAGTCTCTATTGTTTATGCTCATAGATTATATTCATTATTAAATTTGTCAGTTTCTTTTACCTAATATCAAATATTTAAAATAACGCTTCGATCGTGCATTTCTATTGTGTCCTCTCCTATTTTTGTTTTTGTTTAATGTACTACTGGGCTCCTTGCCGGTGGTCCTTGGTTGCTTGACCAAGATTGGTATTTGGGTCAACATAAAGATGCTTTAAGAAAAGACTGTATGATAAGTATCAACAATTATTATATGTGTATAGTTTAGAAGTAACTTTTGCGTTTTATGAATATGCAAGAAATTTTAGAGATTTCCCCTATACAGGTTGCAACGATACAGAACACGTCTATCAGACTAAAAATGAGAATGGCGGAATTATTAACTTCGAGTTTGGTGATATAAAAAATGGCTGGATGAATGCTTTTGTAAATGGAAAACAGTTCTTGCCTCCATCAAAAGATGACGAAGACGAAGTCTTTAATGAATGTCTGCAGTATCAATATGGATATATTCTTCAAGGTGAATATACATGATACATTTTATGACCGTGTTAATTTACAAGAAAACAACAACTAAATTATGAATATTTCTACACATGATTTAGATAGAAACGTCTAACGACAAACAACATTAACAACATTCGTTTCGAAAATACAGAATTAATAATATTTTATTTACCTGAAGTCCAAATAAATTATAAGATTTCACACAGTTTTTTTCCTGACAGTTTTTTTCTTGCCTGAATTATCACTACAATTTGTGTAATATTCACTTACAACTTAACATAGTTTTGAAATAATTCACACAAGGATAAAATGTCGTGTAAAAATCCCAAACGCTATTCAATCGGCCCCGTTTGAACTACAATAAGGTTTTTTTCACACCATATGCTTACACAGCAAACTTCAGGCGTTTTAAATGAGGAACAAATGGCAAACATTGCAAATTACTCGCCAAGAAACTGTGCTAAAATCAATATACAAATTTTGGCAGATAATATGTAGAGTATAGCGCCTTTTCAAAATACGCATCAGACCTTAAGACACCGCGAGAGTGTATACCGCTCTTCTCATCATCGTCGTTAACCCCCCCCCCCCCTTCCTCTTTCTATATCTCCTATACTTCTTGTGTACGAGTGCCCGACAACTTAAGACTATACATCCGGTCTTCTTATCATTGTAAATACTTTCTCTTCGATGTGCATAATTTATATGGGCGGATAATTATATACTTTACAGATGCGGCTTTATATGGTTCGAGTCAATGTATTACAAAAGCTGTCTGAATTGAATTGATTTACGCTTACCTTTGGCTTATTAATCAGCAAAAAGACATTTGACATTTGATAGAATAAGACATTTTTACAGAAAATTGACGAAATGTCATAATCATTACGTTTTGCTCAAATGTTTGACTCTGTGAAAGTAATAACGTCAATACCCTCCTACATGTTAATCAAAATATCAACTGAAATTATATCTCTTTCACAATTACATATTATATTTTCATTTATTAATTGTATTTAAGAGACCTTACTTTGTGTAAAGACACAGACAATATGATACGCCTTTGTATCGTGTACTGTAAATAATATGCCATAGTTAATAAACGCTTCTTAATACAGAACCTTTTTTTGGGGAGGCTATGCCTACCCAATGTTAATACCATCCGTCAAATCTTACTGCCGCGGTAATCAGGTCAAAAAATAGTACCTTGATTTTTTCTAAGCTGACTCATCACTCATCACAGACATTTACCATATGAAAATATTTTCATTCTTTTATTTCATATCTGCAATTTGTAAAGATAATAATTCTCTGAAAAATTCTTGATTTTGTTTTGGTTATTTTTTTCAAAATCACTACTCCGTGACGTCATACTGCCGCGGTAATCAGGTTTAGGCATACGTACGTTGGTAATAAATAGTTCTGGTACGAAAACCTTTTATATAATAACTTTATCAATCTTTTTTAAACAAAAAGCATAAATGAAAATTTATAGGTAAATGTTTTAATTAGGTGGCAAATATTCTTTATTATTTTTGATAACAATTTTCCAATTACTACGCAGCGACCAACTGTTTATGAACAGCAACACCGTAGTCTCAATATCATGCATGTTCTTTTGTTGTTATAAACCATTAATAGTCCTTAATATTTTTTAAAGACAAATAATCGTAAACTGTCGCTAACATCAGATACATGGATCATGCTTGCGTGATAACTAAGGAAAACTAACTTATTAGTACACCTTAGGAGGCTGTACGCGGAAAACGCTCATAAACCGCTATATCATATAGCTGTTAGTAAATGTTTTGCATACATTTAACTAAAAATTCACTAATGGGGATGAACATATAGTTTGAAAACATTATATTCTTAACCATGTATCGCCGAAAAAAAACTATTTAACTACAAAATCCGACAAAATTTCACCACAAGATTACATTTAATATTAGCAAAATAAAAAAGCAATACTTACTATTTTCATCTTACATAATTCATTAATCAAACTTTTAACATAAAAGTATCTTTTAAAAATATGTCTGGCAATTGACAGATCCCTACTCTGATCTTTTATTTGTAAAGGAATAAATTTAAACATGTGCTCTTTTGTTTAGGAATATTTTGTATTGAATGTCTTAATATATCCACTAATCTCATAATTAGAATTAGACAGGTCAGGGATTTATACAACCAGTTGTTTAGTTATCTACGCTCATTTTAATCCCAATAGAAACATTCAAATATTTGGGGTAAAAAAACATGACAAAAGTACCTAGTAGTCGTTTACCCGGTGGTGATCCCATTAAACTGATTAAGGATTCGAATAGAAATCACAAATAGAAACATGTGTTTCGGTACAACAAAAATCGGAAGTAAAGGGAACAGTTAAATGACAGAAATATGTGGTCAAATATGTTTTAACAAGGAAATAATTATTTCAGAGAAAGACGCAAAGATCAGTCTTCAATCAAATGAATGACCCCGTATTGTGTAATTAGAAAGTTTATTCAATTCTAGGGCAACGAATCATAATTTGATAGTCCATGTGTAATAAAATTTTCAATACAGATTGTGAGATACATAAAAATATTAAAGAATAAGAAGCTTTAAAAAACAAAAACAAAAAAAAACCGCATATATATACGAATGACTTACAGTCGAGCATCGGAAATTCATCAACATACATTTGTATCTTACGAAATTTTAATTTGAAAACGATATTTGCGCGCGCTGAAGTGATTAATGTTTATTTGAATAAATCAAATAAAAATAACTTATATGCTTGTGTTCTAAAATTAATTGGCGGCATGAATCGAATTTCGTTTTCATTTTACAACACTTGAAAAATTACTACAGAAAATATGTTGTTGTTTTTTTTTTTTGTTTTTTTTGTTTTTTTTCAACAAGAGTGTGTGTTTTAAGTTCAATTATTCTCGGCGCAGGAATAACCATATGTCCGAGATTATAGCATCGGGGACGTCTTTTTGAAGCAGAATCTTCCTGGTAGCCCATTCTTCGTTCGTTAGTGGTAAAGGAGACGACAGTACTGTCAAGGCATCAACTTCCTGATTGACGACAACAAAAACGGCGTTCATTAGCGCCAAACCTCCAGAGTAAGTTACGACAGTTCAACCAATCACCTTTGGTACTTGAGATGACTTGACCTTGACCTGCCGTGTGGCTTCTCTGCGACGTGCATATCCCTGGAGGGATTTGGAGAAGTTTCAACAAAAACCTCCAAAACACGCTATTTATAACACCATTTATAGCACTGATGCTTCGATGTTCTCATCTATTTGCGGGAAATGGTCGACAAGGAAAACCCTACGTGATAACCGCACACCCTGTTAACAACAGATTTTCCGCAGTATATATTTTCAAGCTAGCGAGGTTTAAAATCTATCGATTAAACTACCATAAGTTGGTTGAGTGTTGGCGGTAAAAAAAAGAATATAACTTCCTGATCAATTTTCACTTAGGTTGATTCAATTTTGAATAAGCTTTGCAGATATGTATTTTTTCAAGAAATATTTAGCTTTAATATTATCCGAAGCCGTCAAAGTCAGCGACGAGTAATGAAATGGGAATAATTTTCTGAAACGTGATTTAATTCGAGATTTGCTTCGGGAGAAGACAACTTTCTGTCCATAGAGAATGAATATTAATACTCATCACAAGACAGTGTCTTATTGATCTCAATTATGGTACATGTAAATATGTATAATTTTTATGTTCAATTAAAATGTTGCTTAACTTGCAGTTGTTATTATCATTCAATGATATTAAAATGACATAAAGTATTTATGATGAACAGTCCTAGAATATTTTGATAAGGAACCGTAAGTTGTAAAATGGTATTATGATATTATAATGAACAGTCGTCATACCTGCTGGTATGTCATTTATGAATGGTTTTTAGGTTTTTCAAAATTTGCATGATTAACAATCCGAATGTACACCTCAATGAAATGTTCTGGAATATTAACAAAATGAATAGTCAACCATATTAACCATATATATGAATGGTTGAACGATAAATGGCGCAATGTGCATATCTTCTTATTTAACAGCACATTTTAAGCAAAAAGAAAAGAAACTATAAGTCTGAAACATTCTGTCATAGCCTCCCCATCAGTACATTCAATGCTTTGATTTATTATTGCAGAGCCATTTCCAAATGTGCTTAGTGAAACACCAGTGAGACTGTCGATGTGCTGGGTTCATGAAAAATATGGTGATTATGAAACGAACACCTGTTCTGACATATACATTTATACCAGATTGTGCAACGGACAACTTCAATTTGATTTCTCTTATTTCGCAACTTGGAGTGATTTTTTATGCTTAGGTAGAGCATAATTTTTTGTAAAATCATAAAAAGATACAAAATATTAAAAGATTTTTGCTGGCCATAAATTAGATTTCGAAAAAAAAAATTTTTATTTTAAATCCATATCAAATTTAAGCTATCTATTTGTTTTAGTAGGATAGAAAAAGTGTGATTGAGTTGAATATTTACTTGTTAGCTTATCTAAAAATATTTTAAATCCAATATTAAACAATCTGAAAATATCCAACGGTATTTACCTGTAATGTTCATTTTATAAAAACAAAATTGGGACAGTCTTTTTATATATAAGGCATATTTATATCTTATCCTAAACTTTTCCAAGTAGAAATTGCTGTTCAATCACTATCAGAGCAGTCAATCTGTTGAAATATGTACTCAATTCAGCTCAATTTGACAATGAAAACATAAGCATAATGTCACAACATTGAACCTCTATTACTTTGTATGATTCGTTACAGTGCATCGGAACAATGTGAAAGTCAAGCCCGAAATTGGTCATAAAATCCTGAATACTGAAGACAACGGCAAATTACGTAAAGTTTATAGTCCCTTTCTGCAATATAGATGTGAATCTGACATACTTGATGGGGTAACGTATATCACAAAATGGTAAATAAAGTTACTCTTTCATTTTCTTTCGTATTATCTCCTTAAAATTCACCTTAAAGATTGTTTCTGAACAAATAATCTATCCCCATATAAATATTGCATGATATCGTAATTTGTAATTACCTAAAATACACAAAATTGACATAAAAAAACTTTTTAGACTCTACAGAATATGGAATGACATGCTTATTTTGTTATTTCAATCAAATGAATGTTGTATCCCGAAGCTTTATTCGTTTGTACTGCAAATATACAGCTGACGAAGAGCTATATATACTACAGTGCAACAGACAAAACTCTCCCCATATCTTTATTCGCCGAGAGCTCTCTGCGACGTTACACAGTGCAAACAAATATAATAGTTACTGGGGCGTTTCATTTAACTATGGATAGTATAAAGAACAAAACGCAACCATAACCTTTTCACGTATTTACGAATTTACGGAATCATAGCCAATAAGAAATTCGGGAATCACTCACAGTGAGTGACAACTGTCATGGTTCTTATTTCACGGATAAAACCTTATATTTTACTGATTGTCATCTACACTCATGTGCCATTTATTTAGAGATTACATTTTATTATATACATATACAAATAATGTTGATTATACGCATAAACGTTCTTTCAGGGTATCTTTCTTTTTTTAGGTACATAAATGGTACATTCCAAGTTCAGATGGGACCCTCTTCAAATCAGGACGAACTTTTATTTAAGGAAGATTTCTTATCGGCTCTTGGACCTGGGTATGAGGTAACTTGGTTATTACATTACATAAACTCATTTGATGTTTCAATACATGTTTTTAAATCATCTAACACTCACTTAACTATATAGACAATTGAGTCGGAAATTAATCAACATTTTAAGAATAACCTCTTAATATCTTCATTAATCAGTTGAATATTTATTTCACTGCCTTATACGTCAAATGTATTAGAATTTTGTAGAGATTATAGCTTTATCCAGACACAAATATAAAACTATTTTTGATTTTTAAGATTTACGGGGGTTAGGTCAAAAGGGCGCGTGCTTATTTCAGAACAATGAGTGCTGGTAAGCCCTTAATATTCCCAAGTGATTTAAATAAAAAAAAAGATCATTGCTCCAACCCCTTGTTAAATTGATTCTATTTTTTTAGAAAAAAACTAATATAAATGACTGTTACTGGTTTTTTCCCAAAAAACCCTTTTTTTTGATGTATTTTTTGGTCCCCAGGTACAGTGTTGATCACGTGGATGGAAAAGAGTCCTGAAAACATTATAGCCTTTACGCGGGACAAAAGAAGTAAAAATTTGGCTTAAACTTATAAAAATATGTCATGATTCATCCATAACATAAACACACCAACAGAAACAATAGCATCAACAACATTTTCTATAATCATCGAAAAGGCAACATGTTTTGTCTTTCTTACAGGTAAAGGACGATTCCATTACACTGAGCAAAAGCGGTTCTGCTACTGTTGATATCGAGCAGACAATTCCTAAAGGCTGCTATTACACTGATGACGAAGAACCAAATTGTGAAGAAAGAATTACTTTTGAAGATGAATCTTCTGTACCTGATATGTGTACAGGAAAACTTCGTGTACAAAACATCGCTGATGTGGGTAATCCTTTTGTTAAAATAAAGGTAACATTTAAATATGTATTACACATATTTCACATATATCTTCATATATACACAATGTACGTATTTGACGAAGTGATGATTCTGATGCTTTGAAATAAACATAACGGTTTCAAATGTCTTTTACCATTACATGTCTGCTTGTATTTAAAGATGGGGAAATTCTCCTAAAGGAACAAGCAAAACGGGTTCATTTCCATGTTTAAAATACAGGTTTATGTTTCTGAGGCAAACTGATCATATGAGAAACCTACGGAACGCCGGTGGTTCTAGTCAGGTTTTCGTTTGTGATTGAAATAATGTACAGATGGGCACCTGAGGTGTTCTTCCATCATTAAAGCTGGAAAAAAGCCTTATAAACTATACTGTGTTCCTATAACGACCCCCCTCCCCCCCCCCCCCAAAAAAAGAATGAAATAAAAAACAAAAATAAAAAAACTCTTTGAAAATATTAATTTATTACAGTGTAGCCTATAAATATATTTGTCAAAATGATACATGGGCGTAAGTCAAATTCATTTAAAACAGTAAATATGTTTATTGTGTTCAAATTAAAAAGTGATATATTGATTGAGATTGTTCACGGACAAATGTAACCAATGCAAGCTTCTTACCACAACACATAACATCTAAGCACCAACCTAATTGAACATCTTCATTTAATTTTCATAAATCGTGCGTTTTGAAAACAATAGAGGCATAATGCAATTATTACAAATAATCTGTCAACCCATTATATTACATCCACGTGTTGTATTTGAATTGTTTGTTAGAGCACGCAAATACTTTCAATTTCAGACAGAAGCGTTCCAGCGAGAGAATGTTCAAATAAACAAATCAATAATTCTATAAAAATACTGAGCACTGAAACATTTAAGGTTAAGGTTAAGGATAGTTATTGTTACCGTTAAAACCTTAGAAAATGGAGTCCGTTTACAAAACACGGCTGAACGCAATTTAGGGATCTGTGTGACTATATGATATCATTATTATTTGCATTAAACATTTAGCATTTGACTGCGTTAATTGAAATATTACATATGCTTTAACAATTGATAATACACATTTTGTTTAAACATATGTAACTATTATGAAATCGCTGTACTAGAACTAAGCCTCATATCAAATGGTAAATTCAGGACAGTTAGTTCACTTGCATTCAACAAATGATCATTGCAAATATATAATAAAAGCCTTTGTATGATGTCACCATTTTCCTTTCGTTTTAAGAAAAAATATTAATTTTTTTATATTATTTTAAGTTTAAAAGTAAACGTTTTATAATCGCACATTGTCTATCATCCTTCCGCTCGTGCTTGCGTTATTGTTTGTGTCCGAAAAGTAGTACATGTATTTTCACTTTTTATTTTATTTTTAATAAAAACAGAAATTTCAGTATAACCTAACAAAATACAGAAAACAGAATCCTTTAAGAGCGCTAAAATTTCATTTTATGTCAAATGGTTGATCTTTAATAAAATGGCTATAACCTTGTTATCAAAATATGAACTTAGAAATAAATTATTGAATTTTGCTTATATTTGAACACAACGGCACTATCATATTGCCTGGAATAGATATTTCATTGACACAATTGATCTCAATGTCATGTCTATGATTGTTTCGGATGGTTTTTAATGTTCTTATATGGACAAATATACATTAAGGGAAAAACACACATGTTTAAAATTTGTATTTCTGGACCTTAAAAAGATTTAAGAAAAAAATATTTATTTGCAATCATTGGAAACAACTTTTGTTTTTTGAGGATTTTGTGGGTCTTGGAAATTTACTTATGACGCATTTTCATGGACGCCTGTCATTCACCGGGTTCAAGGTTAATAATGCTGCAAGGTGTTATAAGATTTTGCTACTGTTTTCTCTTTTTGAACCTTGATTTTTCAACCACACGTGTAAGTGGTCTCTATTCAGATAACTTAAATAAACTTGAAAAAGGGTTGAGGTTATTGAGGTTAAGATGTCTGTGGAGTCGTCTTTACCTCATGTAAGATTACTTTCAATTGTATTACAACAAAACATTTGATATGATCCTAAAAAGGTTCCAGACTTAAACAGACATTGCTTGCATAATTACCATAATCTTTATATTACACAACTGTAATTATCTAATTAAGGCAATAATTTTCATGCGAAGGACTAACGGCCCTTGTGCATTATTGTTGTAGTAGATATTTGTGTTTCATCATACATCTGTATTGTCTAATGAGTGTAGATAATCTATATATTTGCATTGAATAGCATGTTTACTTTAAATATTCAATGCAAACGAGGTATATAAATGTTTTATCATTTTTATAATAAACTTAAGCAAGAATTTTAATAGATTGTTTTGTTTAGAAAATTATCAAAAGATTTTACAATGTTGTAAATCAAAATTGTCGATGTCTGTTAAAACCTTTTGAAACATTATTGAATACTTTATAGATCACCTTTTAACCATTTAAGCTATTTACAAACATTTGATATAATCGTTGCAAATACGTAGGTGTTATATGACATATTGTGCGAGATTATATGTCTTTATAATAAACCATGAGGTTATATCCGTCTCCGGGAACTTTTTTGAGTATTGGTATACCTATTTTTACTTATTTTAGAGTGTTTAATACATTCTAGTTTAATTGTTGATTTGGAACCGTTTGAATTTTATTTTATTCTCCTCGCAGGGACTGCTCAATCCCATGGATAAAATATGAATATTGTTGTAAGAACGCGTCTGTGCAAACGTGTACTAACGATAACATCCTTTATAAAATGACACAAACATTTTGAGTATTCATTTAAAGATAACACTTTTGTACAGAGTTTAAAGAAAGATGAACAATGGACAAGTACCACACATAGGATAATGTTGACAACTGCTGACAGCACATATGACGATGCAACAGACTTCGACCTACAAGTATATGTAACAGACACCACTGGTCATGACAAACGAAGATCAGTCAGATCAGAGGTATAGTTAATTCCCTTCCTTGAGTTTATTTCATGATTGCAAAGAGATGGTACTGTTTTAAAATAAACCTAAACAAAATTTTGAATGTTTAATAATGTATTTAAAGGCTTTCATATCACTATTTTATTACAATATTTATAGATGGGTTTATTTGTGTAAAAACTAGTACATGTGTCATATAGGTGAGAACTATATTTTCTTTTAATGTTTTTCTTTTGTTTCAGACTATAGGAGCCATTCATGTGAGTGAATTTGATTTAATTTTAAATGGCATCAGTTGTTTAACATTAAGACGACCATAGAATGCTTAGGGATTTAAATTTCATTTAACACTTTCATCATTTCTTTAAAAGGAGGTCCTTATGGTCTTATTATATTATGCAATAAAATAGAGAAAAATCTGAAATCTGAAAACAGAATTCCTACAGAACGCCCACAACGAGTGAACTGAAAAAATGTTGCAGACTCGGTGTGATTGAGCCTGTTCATGTTCAGTACTAGAAAATGCAAGGTACCATCCACGCCCCCAGCTTAAGTAGAATCTAACATTTAAACGTGAAAATTGTGAAATTTTGAATTTAGAAACATTACGCGCAGATGTGTTCATACGGCGGTTATAATGGAACCTTCAATGCGACATGGTCATGTCATACCATGACAAGCGGCGTATGGTCGCCAAATAAAGGCTGTGTGTGTGCTAAACGAGAAAAACAATGGGTGAAACTAAATAAAAAGGAATTTTAAAAGAAGAACTGTGGTAATGAAGCCTGTATATCAAAGACAAGTTGTCAAAAGACAAATAACATATCCTAAGGGTGATAGTATAGTATTCAAGTAGGAATACTGGATTACACCAGAACATATGTAAGTATTTTACAATTGTCTTTAGTATAATGTATTTTTATGTAATTTCAGGTCACAGTAACAGACAATGACAGACATCGGAACAAAAGATGTTACTCACACGTCGATCCACATATGAGAACAGTAGACGGATTGTAAGAAAATATACATGTATATTTATAATGTTTTACAAAACAATGAGAGTTAAAGTCCGTAGAACTCGATATTTTTCTTTATTATATGATCTAAATATATCTGTAATCTCATTGGTCTAAACAGTAGTCAACAGAAGTCATGAGGCTCATAACTAATGTATAACACCAAAGAAATCCATCGCCGCATGACTGAAATGTATGGTGATAGTAGCCAAAAGTATTTCACAGTGGCAAAATGGTCACTATAAATTAATCGTGGTTGAGACATCTTAGAATATGATTATCTTGAGCCAGGTTGTTCTCCTGATTTCACCAGCTAGGAGATGATAGACTGCTCAATGATCGTCCAATCAAAGTTGCCAAACTTGCTTCAGAATTTACCAGAATTTATTACACTTTAATCTATGAACAATCTTTTGGCATATCAAAAACATCTGCTAGGATGGTATCAAGATACCTGAACATAAAAGATCAGAGGATAGTGTCAGGTCAGGAGCTTTTACAAGTGTGTAATCCCAGACTTTCATAATAGTCTTGTAACAGGAGATGAAACTTTGTTTCACCACTGGAACCTATGTAATACAGAGGCCATACAATGGGAGCGCACTGGTTTACCCTCACCTAAAATATAAACAAGATCAACAAGGAAAGACGGCGTTCAATGAACGCAACCCCCATATGACCCATCAACAAAAACCAATGGCAAGGAGCCCAGACAGAACCAAAACAAAAACAGGACAGGGCAAAGACAGAGCACGGACAGGTTAATCACTAAATGATAAATAATTTGTAACTGATTAGGAATTCAAAGAAAACAAATAAATGATTAAATAAATAATAGGCCCACAAAAGGGAAGGGGACAGGAGACCGGGGGAAGGGGGGTAATCAAAGAAATAAAAACTTGGGG
This sequence comes from Ruditapes philippinarum, assembly GCF_026571515.1. Taxonomy (NCBI): domain Eukaryota; kingdom Metazoa; phylum Mollusca; class Bivalvia; order Venerida; family Veneridae; genus Ruditapes; species Ruditapes philippinarum. The sequence continues at coordinate 240,680 of NW_026853081.1, read as the reverse complement.
CAATGGGGAAGATACTTACCGTAGACGAGAAAACAACAAGGGACACAAGCAAAAGTGTCACCAAAACAGTATGAAACAACATAGACATACATCTGAGGAACACAGAGGGGCACCGCCTTGGAACGGTCAGCAGCATAATAATGACTGCTGGGGAGTTTGAACCGGTTAATGGTGCACCAAACCTCGCTCTTAGCACCACCATGTTCCTATAAACGAGACAGTGTAAATAAAATGAATCCTCGCTAAGTGAAATTCTAACAGTTGTTATGGTTACAAAACAAGGTTAAATAAGTAAAACACCAAAATGATAATGTAGAAACATATAAAAGTAAACCCAATGACTATAACAAAAGTACTCAATGTCCTAAAGGAAGACAGAGCAACAAGAAAATCACCTACAAGGGCCCGACGAAGCAAGGCAGAAGACGGAACATTAAGACTAGTCAGTCCCAAATGGCTTTAAGAACTATCCCGAACCATTAGCCGACAAAGTAATGGCAACGGTTTTATTGGGAATCAAAAGGTATCATATGAACAGCTTGCAAGCATACATGTTTTTCAATTACAGGTGAATACTATGCTAATATCATTAATATCAAAAACGAAGGGTGAAGCTAGCACACAGTGTCCTTTTCTCAATGTCCCAGTGCACATGTCCAGAGTTGTACAAACGGCCATTTGTAAGTTTGAGCAATAAAGTCATCCGCCATTCATTCCAGACCTGGCCCGAAGTGATTATTATCTGTTTCGAATTTAAAGACCCCTTTGCGTGGATCGAGGAAAATAAAGAGTTCAAGGAAACTACAGAAATTTCGTTTAGGAACCAAACAGACGACATTTATCATAAAGGCATATGCTGCTATTAGGAAAGTTTTACGTTCTTACTGAACTCCCCTCGTGATATTTCCTGTGTTTATTTAAGCATGATATCATTAAAAAAGTTTGTTCAAGAACATATGTCTATTTAAAGCAAAAACGAAATTTGAAAGGTTACAGGGAATGGAATGTCAGTTTTACCAAAACTTATAATGTAAGTATGATATAATGATAGTATTTAAGGTGAACATATTTTCAAATGATTTTAATGAATTTAAAAATGATGCGTCACAATCGTGTTATAATATATGTGTGTTTAACTTTTTACAAAAGCAAGATTTCCTTGTGATTGAGTTGATGCTTTTAATGGTTAGGACATAAGAATTGCAGCCACAGTGTATCCCTGCCGATAAAATGGGTTATGTGCATCAGTAACCTTCAGCAAGCGAGGTTGCTTTGAACCTGGTGTTAATTTTAAGTTTATAACACCCGAGGTTAGCCAAAATCATTTTTCCTGTTTCGACACCAATTGACAAATATCGTGTTGATGTACCGTAAACCAAATAAATAAACAAACAAAACCAATATTTCACTTATCTATTTTTCAGGTATTATGAAGCTCAGGAGGAAGGAAATTATACATTATACAGGAATAAAAGATACCAAACAGAGGTTGTAACTTTCCACATAGCTTAATGCTTTTAGTCTTTTGTTTAAAGTTTTTGCAGTGGAGTTTATGAAACAATAACTTGAACAACGTGTCATGTATTTTCGGCAGAAAAGGAATCATTCATTACACCGATACCTGATAAAGAAACAACACTGATTAAATGATGGTTATAATGTACAAAGCAAAGCATGTAACCTTATGATCACTACTTTTGAAACATTCTTTTTCCTTTCAATCATAGTGTTTTGAAAAGACAATGCTAAAACAATTTCTATAATACAAAAGGTAAACTTAATGAAATGGGGAAAAATATACATACTTAGCATGAAATAATTAAGCTTTGATAAATAATAGAATAAATTTCATGTTTTCAGGTTCAACAGTCAGCTCAGTATTGTTCCCCTGGATCAAACAGCGGACCTGTATGTGCATGTGGAATAGCAATAGCTGTTGGAGCTGATACTTTCATCTTTAACAAATGTTACAACACCATATTCAAATTCGACTTAATATGTAATGAAGGTGGACTTATTGATATCGACGAAATGCATCCCCACCATTACAAGGTCTGTATTAATTTTAGAAATCTACAATACGTGTAAGTAAAATGAATTCCATTATTAAAAAAACTGAAGAACATTAATTAAGGTATTTTTATCCAAGATTAATACACTTGTTACTATATATAGTAAGAAAATTGCCCGTGATTTAACTGATTATAAGTGTCACGTGACCTATTATGACTTTGCGGCCCGGGGCTTTGCGGCCCGGGGCCGAGAACTGAAACAAACTGAAACAATGTCGTCAGATTTTACGTCATCAAACTGTTAACTGTAAAATGAAAGTAGGTTTTTAGCACGAATCGCTTGATTTTATTATGAGAGCTTAAGCGTATTTCGTACAAACACAGTCTTTTAACTATTGAAATTTAATTAAATAATACGACAAATTCATTCCGAAAAAAAAAAAGAAAATAATACAAGTTTGCTTCTAATTTCTAGTGTACTTTGTACACATAAAGAGTAAACAACTCTGTAGAAGTAACTGTACAGTAGAAGTAAAGACAGGAATTTGAACGTATAAATATCAAAGTATTTGTTTAATACAAATGCTATTATTAGATCTACCAACTGTATTAAATACAATAATACAAGTCATAGTTGTGCCAGAAGGTGATAATCGGCCCTGAAATGAATAATGCCCTCGGGCTGAAGCCCTCGGGCCATTATTTATTTTGCGGGCCGATTATCACCTTCCGGTCCTACTCTGCCGTGTATTAATCTCTTATTACACACATACATATATAGAAGCTACTTAACAACACTGAAGTTGATAAGGCCACATTCTGGCTTTCAGTTTAGTTCACTGTTAAGTAAACAGTTTTTTTTACATAAAACAAACACACTCATCTCGCTGACTGAAATCCATAGTTTCGATATGTTTTTAGTTTAATCCGTATCTACACATACATAATCAAGTGCTTTTCCTGATACAGCAAATGTTTCTGGGAAGGCAACGTCAGCAAGTTACTTTTTTATGCTCCCCGAAAAATTTCGGGGGAGCATATAGTCGACGCCTTGTCCGTCTGTCCGTCCGTCCGTTGTCTTGTCCGGAGCATAACTTGAAAACCGTTGGAGATAATTTGTTTAAACTTCATACAGTGGTAGAGGGCATTGAGGGGGAGTGCAGTGTCAAAGAACCATAACTCTATTTTGCCCGGTTTTTTAATTATTTCCCCTTATAGAAAAATATTGTCCGGGACATAACTCTAAAACTATAAGAGATATCAACATGAAACTCTGTAGGTGAATATATCTCAATGGGTAGATATGCAGTGCACAAGAATCATAACTCTGCCTTGCCTAATTCTGGAGTTATTGCCCTTTGTTTATTTTTACTTTTGAACTTTGTCTCGGAAATTACTCTAAAACTACAAGATATCAACTTGAAACTTTGTAGGTAGATGTATCTCAATGGGTAGATGTGCAGTGCACAAGAACTTGAACTCTGCCTTGCCAAATTTTGTAGTAATTGCCCTTTGTTCATTTTCACATTTTAAACTTGTCCGGGAAACAATAAGAGATATCAACAAGAAAGTTTGTAGGTTGATAGATCGCATTGATTAGAAGTGCAGTGCAAAGAACAGTTACTCTGCCTTGCCTAATTTGGGAATTATTGCACTTTGAACTTTTTCCAGGAGCATAACTCTGAAACTACAAGAAGTGTACTTTCCTGTGTCCAAAACCTATTCGGGGAGCATCACCCGGCTCAACCGGGCTCTTGTTACTTCTATTTAACATAAAATTATTTTTTTTTTCCGGCCGGATAAAAATCGAAATGTTTAATAGTTTTCTTATTTTTATCTTATCCCCTTATCTCATCACAAATAGTCGAGTCACTAGTAAAGTAAGATAGTTTTTCACATACACAACTTTTTATGGAAACATTCGGATCTTTAAATTTACAAAACCATATTAATCTTGAATACATTGTTTAAGTAACATAACTTAGATATAAATTTCATTTCTTTATTTACATTAATTTCGGTTAAATATATAGGTCAGAACACCAATAGGTACCATTATCGACATAGCATTTCATGGATGGAGTAACACAATGAACATTGACATATACATGTCTGCTAAAGATTACGGCAATGTTGATGGCTTATGTGGAACATTTGATGGCGACAGAAGCAATGACCTTCTTCACAGAGATAACAAAACCATTTCAAATGACAATAATCGGAGCTATCGATTCGCAGATAGTTGGAGGTAAGAATATTAATTTTTAAAAAGTTCTCAGTTCAGTTGATGTTGCAACGTTGAGAAAAAGAATTATTAATTTTAAATGGAATATTTTGTGTTTAAACAGGTGTTTTATTAACAGATACTTTTAAATGATGATTTACAAACTAGGGCCTTTTTTCGAACGTCGGGGCATTTTTCATATATTTGTTTCGTCTTTTTTGTTTTCATTTTTCCCGTTTCGGGACATTCCTTAAGGATTCAGTGTTCTTCTTTTAGGTAATAGGCTTTGTATTTAATGAATGGTTGCTTTAATGTATCTAAATTTTGCAAAAGTTAACTTGACTGTTCTAAAGTCATTAACAAAGTTATGTGTTTACCTAAGTTTATTATTGCTTTTTATTGCTTAATGTTTTACTTTTGGGTTTTTTATTCACACAGGCATTTTAAAGTCATGTGACTTTCCAGCTTTATTGATTTTTAGAAAATGTCCTCAGACGCACCTCTATACGAACGGGGTAAACCCAACAGCTTTTCATGCATGTACATTGTATCTGAATATCTTCCTTAAACAAACAAATCCAAAGTCATTTGCGGATTTTAACCCGCATTGGTACGGGGCAAATGGTTCGAAGTCAATAACCCTACCTAACAATAAATTTACTTTATTTTATAATTTTTGAATAGCTTAAAAATGCATTTTCGATAAAAATAAGTAAATCTATTGTACTCACCCGAGCGTCGGCGTCGGTGTCGGCGTAACCACTTATGCTAAAGTTTTTGTAATACCTCAAATATTTTCAAAGTCCATTGACATATGGCTTAGAAACTTTGCACGCGCTTGTTCACCATCATGACCCCAACCCGTAAACAGGAGGAGGTAATTGTATCAAGCTTTTTGACAGAATTATGCCCCCTTTTCGACTTAAATTTATGTTTAAGTTTTTGTAATACCTCAAATATTTTCAAAATCCATAGACATATGGGTTTGAAACTTTGCACACTTGTTGCACCATCATGACCCCAACCTGTAGACAGGAGGAGGTAACTGTATCAAGCACTTTAACAGAATTATGCCCCTTTTTCGTCTTTGAATTAACGTTGAAGATTTTATAATACCTCAAATATTTTCAAAGTCCATTGACATATGGCTTTGAAACTTTGCACACTTGTTCACCATTATAACCCCAACCTGTATACAGGAGGCGGTAATTTTATCAGGCATTTTGACAGATAATGCCCTTTTTTGTGTCGCCTTGAAAAAGGCGACATATAGGGGTTGCTTTTATCGGCGTCGTTGTCGTTGTCGGCGTCCGTGCCGGCGTCGGTGTCCCCGTAAGCTTGTCCGGAGCATAAGTCAGTCATTATAAGTCGTATTGACTTCAAACTTGGTATGCATGCTTCTTAGTGCACAAGAACCGGTACTTTGCACTTCTTAATTTTTGAGTTATTGCCCTTTGTTAATGTTCATACTTTATTTTTGTCCGGACCATTTCTCCTAAAGTATAAAAGGTATGGACTTGAAACTTCATAGGATGATAGATCTCATTAAGAAGAAGTGCAGTGCACAAGAACCTGTACTCTGCATTTCTTATTTTTTGAGTTATTGCCCTTTGTTATTTTTCATACTTTATTTTTGTCCGGGCCATTTCTCCTAAAGTATAGAAGCTATGAAAATTTTGTCCTTTAGTTATTTACTCAGAAAATTTTACATTATCACGGCTCTTTTACTATCAAGAACTATGAATAGTCGAGCGTTTCTGTTCTACCGATAGCTCTTGTTGCAATCGTTCTGATGAATTATTTGAAAATAAATAACAGAGCATTATAAGAGTATATTTACCTTTTCCTAGAAAGAAAAGATATTTTAGAATATAAAATCTGTAAATCCGTCAAAGAACACAAGGATAAAACCTAAGTTTTATCAATGCTCGGAAAAAAAGTTGGCGAAAGTAGAAGTAGTCTAGTCTTTTTCGTCGGCGTTTTAAAGTTTTCTAAGGAAAATTATGAATTAACCTTCCTGTGCGTTCTTTTAAAAGTAAGGACCCACAATTATTTTCATGAATAATATAATATTATTTTATTGTTGTATTGGCAGGTATCAACGGTTGTGAGCTGACATAATCCGGGCCGCTATGCGAGTTTTATATTACAAACCACCGTTTAACCTTTTCCCTTATATAAGCGTGTTTTCGACGGCTTTTTCCCCCCCCCCCATCCCCTTTTTTTAGGCACTGTTTTTCGTTTGGATATATTGTTAAATAAAAGTGACCACTTTTTCGGCGCCGTCCCCCATCCAAATGTAACATCAGGGGGTTGCCAGAAGGGGATGTGCCCCCATCTGTTTGGACATGTGACAGGCTAAAAATGGCCTTAGGTCGATATTAGGGTAACTAGAAACCGACGCTGAAAAGCCTTTTACTCTATCTCAATTCATTGAGAAGTTGCAGCACTTTGAAATCAGTTTTGATGGAAAAAACAATGCAAAATAGTGATTTTTGGCAATTTTGTGACGTCCTCCGTTGCCATGGTTACATAAAATTTAAAATTGAGCATGCTGTTACACAGGCTTTGGTCTAGTCAACATTTGTGCAAAGTTTCATTAGTATTTAAGCATTTTGTATAGTTTCATAGCAGTTTGAAATTGTAAGGTTTTTCAATGACAACGGCCATTTTTCGCAATATGCTCATGGGGTAAAAAGGTTAACAACTTTATAACGAATTTGCTATACAGCAGAAAACTATATTTGAAGTGAATCGACAATTTTTACTTCATACATTGCTAGCATCTGTGTATAAAAAATGATATAAACTTCACAACAATTAAATCAAATTAAAACCAAACTTGCAGCTCTAGTTATACATACAAGCAACTGGTCTTGCAAAATTTTTAACTCTGCCGTTTTGTGCTCCGTTTTTCTCTACTTTCTTATCTACGTCGTAAATATGGGAACTTTGATCTTTTTAATGCATCAGATTGTCGGATGAAGAAAACTTGTTTAAAAATGATGCACGCTTGCTGACGCCATGGAACACACAAACGAACGGGATGGCAGACCAGCCTTGTAGCAGACCTAACTCTATAACAAAGAGGAAATGTAAGATTAATCGTAGAAATAGGCGAGAAACTCAAATTCCCGTACAGCACAAACATAGGAGCCGGGAGTCTGTATCCCGAGAAAGAGTAAGTAAAGTAAATTACTAAGCTATACATGATCATACAAATTTGATAAATTATTCATGCGTTTAGCTTTTATAAATTCTAAACACATTGTATTCTTATATCTGCTAAGTTTTGTGCTAGAAGACGCTTAGAAAGTAGACTGTATTTACAACTGCCGTCCATGAACAGGCTCAATCACACAGAACCTGAAATGTATATAATTGTACGATTTTGGTTGTTCTTAAGGCATAACTTATTGTTCTTACCACCTTTGATCATATCCCTCGTACAGAAATTGTACAAAAATATCAAACTCCTTTCATCATATGTGCATATCAATTATTCTTCTAATCTTTTTCTTGTAAACATTTACCAGAGGAGCACAGACAGTTTCACAGAAGAAGAAGCATTTGCACTGTGTAACAGCTCCATTTATAATACTCCAGCAGTTATGGAGTTTCCAGACTACCTTGCCGAAGAAGACCCGGATATAATTGTTGAACAATGTGTTTATGATTTGACTGTGAGTTGATTACATCAGTATTTGCTTCAATTTAATATAGGGTTTTACAGAAGTAATATTTGATTACATTGCAGTCAAGTCATACTTAACCAGCATTATGTGAAAAAAAATTTAATGTCTTCTTTCTTTACAAGATAATTCAACTGAACAATTAGCTATGATACATACAAAACCGTAAGTACATTACAAATCAAAACAAGATATGTATTTATACATTTTAGCATGGGAACGACACAGGCTGGGTTGATGCACATGTCACTAATGTAAACAATGTCGCAGACACTGTTCTAAACCTCAATCCTGTATTTGTTGCAAATAATACAGACAAGGTTAACAGCTTTCGTTTGCAAATTTGTTTGAACAATTGTAGTGGAAATGGTGAATGCCTAAAGACAGGTATAATGTTTTTTTTCACCAAAGACTTAAAATTAGTTATATGAAAAGCTTATCAATTGCTTTACTTACACTATCATGTTTCATAAAATGCTAATTTAATTAAACTGAGCAGGCAGTTTTAATTCATTGCATGTTTAACATTATATTTTAAAACATTTATTAAATTTAAACATACGTTTAATTGATATTTCCATGTTTATTATTTCATCTTTTATTTCCTTTGTGTATGACTCCATTTCCTCTTGTTGTTTTTTAACTTTTATTATCAAGAGGGGTGTGAGATTATTTAATTGATTCATCATGTATTTGTTTTTCGAATATTTTGAATTTAAACAGTTTGGCGAACATATTCCTAAAGATAGAGTATATATTATTTTTGAAGTATAATGTTTTCATATCAGTTGTTTCCTTTTTGATTTAGGAGTGTGTGAATGCCATGGAACATTCCGTGGACCAGACTGTAGTGATGACATAAGAATACCTCCTGTAGTTTATGGTATAGAAGGAAATGGAATCTGTGAATTGTCAGAAGAGGATGACTGTACTTGCTTCGAAATCCGATCTGACAACATGTTTGATGGTTTCATGTGTGATATAAGTAAACATAGGGTTTGTTTTCTATTTTTCAACGCTTTTCTCACAGGTGAATATATAACCTGATAGATTTTTTTTTAATCTTATTGATCATTTTATCATATATAACAACAGAGCGTCCTTTGCAAATTGAGCTTTGAAAAAACAGTGTACATCATGAAATCATAAAAATGACTATACACAGGATTTAATGTATTGTGTCACCAGATTTTTTTCATTATATATAAAGGAATATCTCAATGGTACTCGAGTTAAGATGGAACAATCTATTCATGCTGGTTACTATGAGGATATCTTCACTGGCGAGTGTTGCGCACCTGAAAGTAGAAAAAGGCGATCTGAAGAAATCAACGATGATGATCCTTTTGTTATCTCGTATGACATTTCTGTCAGCAATGATGGTGCTGCCTATGGTGAAATCAACACCGTCTTTGTCTATGATACTACATGCTTGACACAAAGTACAAGTCAAGGGAATATCATGATTGAACTGAAGGTGATGTTTTATAGGCTTTTTATTTGATATAGTGAAATTTGTGTTTTATCAAGTCAGTATTCAAGAGATCCTCATAACAGAAAAAACACGCATGATTATGTTATAGTCAACAATACGTTAATTTGAAATTAACAATACTCGGCCATTTAAACATTATATGTCAGTGAAATATATTATGCCTTTGTCATGTCAGTTTATACTTTCCATTACTTACTTAACCTTAGCGTGTTCGATCTTATGAGCATCAATTTTAAAGCCGTTGGCCTTTTTAATACTGATTGCATTTACACTTGAGCAAACACAATAGATACTAGTCTGCAGTACTTTACTGTTTCAATAGCTTCAACTTGACGTTTTCTTGCGGTAAAATTTTATTTTATTTCTCCAATAGGATGGCTACTGCTTTATCGACGGGATTTGTGTAGTACGTAACTTTTTGTCACCGGTTGGTTGTTTACTTTGTGACCCGGATTCAAATCTTTACAGATGGACGAATGGTAAATTCTCATTACTAAATGGAAAAGCAATTATTATATTGAATAAGAATTTATTAATCATGACAGAAAAAAATACTAAGCATTGATTGATTGATTGATTGATTGATTGATTGATTGATTGATTGATTGATTGATTGATTTCAGGTACCTGTGTAGAGGTAGATTCACAAATGACTACAGAAATGATTATAGGAATCGCTATTGGATGTGCTCTTGTTGTTGTTGTTGCCTCAGTTCTTCTTTGTTACTTCGTGTGTTGCAAAGGGTCACGTAAAAAACGGTAATTACATTTTTTGATAACGAATTATTTCTTATTTTAATATCTCCTATTAAAAATTGAAAAAAAAGAATAAACAAATATGTCAATATGTCAGTATTTAATTGCCTTTTAATGTTTATAATGTTGCTGTTTCCGTGTAATACTGATCTTTAAATTGAATTTTGATTTTAAAATTTTACTATTTAATTGCAGGCAAGTTCAAGACTCCAACGTATGTCTTCAAACGAAAGTATCAAGCATACGATATCTTCCCGAACCCGGGAATACATCGTTTATGTATAACAAACACAAACTGTGAGTTAAAAAATATAAACAGATGCTGTGAAGAATTGAAAAGTTGGAGATTTTTAAACAGCTATTAATGTGTCGTCGTAGTTTGTTGATTATAAATATAATCATAACAGTTAACCTCGTGTTAACTTTATACAATGTATGCAAATGTTCTCTATGATAAAGTTCTTCCGATCCTACACAAAACAGATGAAAATTGAAAGGTCTTGTCATGGCAAAATAAAAATCTTGAGCGTTCAATTTAAACATTGCTAAAGCTTTTAGATTATGTCTTAGAATAACAAGTATTAAGATTTCTAAATTAGCATAAGCAAACACAAATTTAACGTGCTTTTGTATAAAATAAATATAGAAAAACAGAACATATCATCTTTGAAAACAACAATTTAGTTTTCGATTTTTATCATGCACGGACAATAATAGGATATATTTGTCAAGACTCTGAGTGACAAAAGGCTAGATTACAATCCATTTTTAATTATCCTTACTCTGACTTAACAGGAAACTATTTCATGAATTTATTTGTGTTATGTTTTTGTTATATCTATATTAACAGACATTGTTGTATATGCTAACATCTTTGGCATGGTATTTTTTTACTGAGGGTGTACATTTTTGAAAATTTAAAATAACATAAAACCTTGTATTTTTTGTACATTTATTATTAAATATAGCATCAATAGCTTAGATTATATCATTAAATAACCGTAACATATATAACAGATTTCCATATACCCATTCAAAAATAAAAATGCCTAGATGGTGTTTCAAGTTCGTGTTTTGATATAGCTGAGTTATAATGACAGTTATGTCTGGTTATAGCCTGAAAACGGGATTATTTTTTAGGAGTCTGAGTGAGAGCATCTAGGAAACAAACAACTTTATCCCGTTTTCAGGACTTAACTAGGCAGTAGAACGTTTTTCTGTTGTTGTTTTTTTTTTAATAATTGGCAGTACTAAATTAAAGGCAAATCTTTGGTGGGCTACATTATTTGTTGATATTCTAACAATTTCTTAAAATAAAAATATATTTTACCTTCTAATCGACTAATGTTTACACGAAAAAAGCAGTCCGTTTTAGAGCATTTTGTAGGTGCGAGATGACGTAGTATCCTACCATTGAAATAAATGGCTTATTAATTAAATTTCACTATATGTTTTTATATCTGAATGCTGTAAACTTACAGCAGAACTAAAATGATCAAAATCATTTATTCTAACCATTTCAATATAAAAAAGTAAACAACTCACAGTTTATGTCATCTTTATGTAACAATGAAGCTCAAATCATCAGAAGAAATTTGTATTGTATAGATATAATGGCAGTAGTTTTCTTATCTGTAAAAGCGAAACTAGATAACAATAATTGTAAATACAACAATCCATACCGCCAGTAAGGTTGGCACGATGATTTAATAAGGAAGCAAAAGGAAAGTGATTGAAATGTAAGTGAGCAATATTGTGATATTAAGCATATATTCTACAACCCTTGTAAGTTGGTACTAAATCACTTCGTAAGTATTATTTTTAAATGTTAAGATATTAAGTTTCATATTGTGTGTTTGATAGATCATACAAAGTTTAATTTCAGTCAAGTTAATAAAAATTTAGTCCTCATCATGTCTTTGATGGTATACCAAGGCATTTGAATATTTCTTTCTGCACGAACAATTTATGATTATACGAAATCTGATGAATCCGAAAAACATACACAGAAAGGAATAAATATCGACCAAATGAATATTGAATTTGCTTTTGCATCTTTTAAACAAACTCAACTATGTATTGTAATTTCAGAAGCTTTTTTTGTAAATTAAACTATGTTGTCATGTGGTTCCATTAAAATTTCAAGTCATAAATATCTTCGTTTGTTTCCTCTTATCCGTTGTATTAATTTGGATATTTCCATAATTTATATTGGAATAAGCGCTCCTTAGTTATGTTATCATTTTGAAAAGTATACTGGTAGCTGTCAGAAAGAAAACTCAGTATCATTATCAAACTTCTCGTCAAAGATTACTAATAAATCGTATTCATCTGATAATTATGTCTTAACTAAATTGTAATATGCATGTTTGTCTCCACCAGAGCAATTTAACTCCGAATAGGTGTGTTCTTCCCCTGGAGTTCCTAGAACATTGTAATGGGTATCTTGATTATTGTGTTCTCTGGTTTTATTTTTGTCTCTTTTCCTTGCATTCGTTTGTTCACCTTTGTTTGACCCAGCAATAGGTGAATCTTTCATATTTTCATTTAAGTAAACATTATCTATGTTCTCTACATTATCGTGTCCTGGTGCACTTGGCGCATTTATGTATAGATTGTCAACTTTATTTTTAGAGAGATTATTCTCGTTGTCACCTTTACCACCGTCTCTGCATTCACCATTAATGTGTCCTTCATTGTAGTATACAGCTTCAGTAACTTCGGGTTTTTGTTGTACAGAAGTTTTTCTGAAGTTAAAATGGCTAAAAGGCAAATTGCCTCAGAATCGAATACATTTTCCTTCATTAAGAAGGCCAAGCATGAGTTTAATAACGTTTGAATAATGGTTTTTAAATCATAACCGTACTTATAATCAAAGAACAACAGAAAAAAAAGATGGCTCAACTTTTTGGTCTATAAGTAAATTTTTGGAAACAATATCCGGATTCAAAAAATAAAAAACATATATATAAAAAGCTAATGAGAAATAGAAATAAAATTATTTCTGGGGCAGAATAAGCCTTTAAAACTGGAGACATATTTGTGCTTGAAGTACTTATGGCATCTTTACATTTTCACAAGAGATCTGATTAAAGGCATATTTTGCCTCAGAAAAAAAATCGTTCTTTCTAAAGAATGGAAAATATAATTTTTATATTGTTTAATTCATGCTTTTAGGGCATGTTAGACGCTTATCACTTAGACAGTAGTGCTTTATGTGAAATTTTTTGACTTACAAGAGAAGCAAACTGTAAACTTAGTAGTATTTTGACTTCAATTAATTAAAATACCAAATCAATATTAGCTATACTAACCGTATTACTATGTAGGTAAACGGTTGTTTATTTATTTATTTATTTAATTTATTTTTTTCTCTAGAAATCAACAGGGCAACAAAAATGAAAAGCTTTTGAAGAAAAAAAATCAAGCATTTCTTTGTCCTAATGGGCATTTCCAAACTTCTTCATATGATTTGAAATAATCAAAACAAAGAAAAAGTAAAATAAATATGTGTCGTATAAATTAAGTATGCTAATATGGTATTAGGGTTACCTGCGATATAGCCAAACAACAACTGCAATAATACCCATAAATGTTACAACTGCTACAGTTGCTCCGATTATAGCTGGTGTTGTAAATACTTCTGAACTGACTGGAATAGATATAAAACGCTTTGAGTTTTAAAACGATCCTTATTCATACAGAAAGTATATCCTTTAATAAATCGGTCTAAGTACACGGTATTTAAATTACGTGCGTCACTATTTCAATTACTCTCATGTATGACTGCATGAGTTAACCATGCATTGATATAGTAATAAATGAAACTGTAAATCAAGGAAGTAATTTTGATATTAAAGATTATAGATGTAATAAAAAGAAGAGTTTTAAATGTCTTCTCATCACATAAATCGTTATAAAGTGTTATAATTTTAAAGTAAGTAATATCCACAAGTTCATGTTGAATTATAAACAATAAATGAAGATATTATAGATAATAAAGTAAAAATTAAAAATAATCACAGAATATATAAAGTATCGAATGTTATTCAATTAGACGCAGTCGTCATTTACCTGACTTTTCTGTGTGTCGAGTTGTTTGTGCCATGCCACCGGATGGTAAATGACTTGCTTTTTCTTGAGAGTTTAGTGATGTGTCTGTATTTCCAACAGATGTTGGCACACTTGTATATCGGCTGATGGCGCTGTTTACAATATTGCACTGAACTAGTACGTTGGCACCTTTTTGTGAAAGAAAAAGAATACATTCAAATGAAAATACAATTTCTGTGATGATTTATAAAGCTCTTATAAGCAGATTTTTTTTTATTACTTTCATTCAGACTAATGGTTATATTAAGAGTATATCTAAGATTGTGGTCTTTGATAACAGATAGTCTTTTCTCAAAGGTTTTAACTTTCCCAGCAAATGCTCAACCGGAAATATTATCAGAATCATGTTCTTGATCATTAATAGGTTTTTGAGATTTTTTCAACTGCAGTTATTTGTATTTATGCAATTAAAGTAATATGTGTACCACACATGAGTTGTGCTTCTTAAATTTTACGATGTTTTACAATTGTTATTAAATCGACAAATTGAAAAATAACAATATTCATAGAGTAAGATAAATAATTTTATGGTTAGCTAATTTTATGTTGGTATAAATGTATAATATAAAACATAACAATTAAACAAAATTGTCTAACCAAACCGTTTTAACAAATGGTAAATTAGATCTGATTAAATCTTATTTATTTCTTGACAGACTTTAATAGTGGACTTATTATTCACCATATGATTCCAAAGTCTTTACATTTGTTATTAGATATATATACTGAATTGACTTTATGAAATTGAGAGTAAACATCTTGATCGGGAATATTCTATTAAATTAAACTTAAATTTCAACTTGTAAATAATATATATTCGTACCTTTTATTGTAATCCAAAACATCTTTGGAAGCGTTTCCTTGAATGACACCGTCATGTTAGTTACAAAACCAGTTATGTTTATAGCTGTGTTATAAATATGCGTGCCTTCATTTGAAATGGTTTTCAAACATTGAAATATCCGTACGCCATTTACGTAAAATAAAGTGTCATCTGTGCATTTAGTATGGTCATCATTTGGCCTGTAATAATGATAATGACAAGAGATTATTTTATTATATTATTATAGCAGCTATGTATGAAAGAGATTATGTCTATAACATAACAGTCAAGGTTATTTTTCTAAATACAACGACGTTACATGTTCAAAGTACCTTTTTCTGTTTACAATTTAAACAAATTTGTATCATTACTGGTAATATCTGCATCATAGTATATCTATGACTTTCCAAATTGGACATTTCAACTTTATTTTACTTGGATAAAAGTGTGTTTCAAAAAATTGTACCAGACATTATGCCTCCTTACAAGCAGTAAAGAATTCAAATACTGTTCATCACCCCTGAATCTTCAAAAATATTCATTAATCTATTATTTAGAATATCTATTAATAATGATTTAAATGTTATTTTATTAGAAAGTACTTGTAATAATAATTCTGACGACAAAAGGTCTAAAAAATCACAAATTGTAGCAGTAAATAAACCAAACTATGCTTTCAAAATTAATATATCTTCTTGTTTAATTATCTTTTTTCCATACATCAATTAGTCATTGTTTTCTTCTCAAACACCCCAATGTTGATTCAGAATGTTGATATAAGATATAAATTACTATGATTATTATGATATTGAGACTTTGAGAAATTTATTGAAAGCTCATGTGTATTATAAAGGCAAAAAGACATAGTGACAAGGACATTTTAAACATATTCGTTTACAAATGAGCATGGCCTCGAAACGCTGATGGTACCATGGTGCTAAACAAATATGTTCATTTGATTACCTGTAATCGACGATATTAATAGCAGTATTATCTTTAGTGCCATGTACAAAACAGCCACAGTGTTGCGAAGCAATATCTTTTCCAAGCAGTGAGACATGTAAAGTGTCATTGTCATTTATCACAGCTTCAAATGATGAACACATGTCACGTATTGAACCTGTATATTAAAATGTATCATACAGACGAGTAATCTAGTATTGACTTAGAGTTATTTTTAATTAGATATTTTTCACAAATTTAAAATGACAAAATATTGTATCAAAGGTTGTGCTATAAAATTTACACATTGTAACTTATTAATTAGCATTTTATGATTGTGGAACCAAATTATTGACGGTAATAGTAAACTGATTTTTTTCACTTAGTTAAGAAAGAAAACTTTTGCTGATATTGCTCTTTTGAGAAAAAAGATTTAACAGAGATATCTACAAAAAGGTGATTTGATAAGGCAAAAAGTGTCAGATTGAAATGAAATATTTACCTTTAGCTACACATTCATATGTTAGGATGGCATACCATGTTTGGCGTTTATTTTGACTAATGTTCGGTGGTGATTTGAATGTTTCACTCAGTGTACAATTATTTTCCTGAGAACATAACTCGTAGACTTCGTTTTTGAAGAAAATTGGATTAATGTCCAAATCCGATGTTAAATTTTTATTTGAACAGTATGAGCACGACTTGTATCCTTTTTCACTTTTTGCATAACGAATACTTTCGATAATAATGACGTCACCATGGCTACAAGAAAGACTGTCAGATCTTCCTTTACAGATATCACTTGTGTCAAAGTAATGTCTTAAGCAAATAGTTGACGAATAACACTTCACGTGATATAAATGCTCTGAAAATAATAACACCAAAGGCACAAAAAATATATCCACGTTTGTTGTTTTAAATACTTACTTAGAAACAAGATACTATAACCATATTTCTACTTTGCGAATATCCACACGATTCAAGACACTCACTGTCGAGTTACTAGTGCCTTATTTATTTCCACTGTTAACACTTTCAAAAATACCAATACTAGATTTACTTTATAAATAAGACTTTTATCTTTTCTGATCTATAAATGTTCAAGTAACATTTCGCGGCAATCTGATTAAAGTCAGCTCTTAAATAACGCTACATATTAGAATCTGACGATCAGCAATAGGCTGTAACCTCCTCGGGAGTTTTCAAACAGCCAATCATCGGCGAACTTTCAAAATTTTGAAAGCGATGCGTTTTCTAATTTTAACCGCTGGAAAACAAATACTAATTAGGGAATTTTCACGATTTCGAGAGAACAAACGGCGTTTTCCATATACCCTGCATCTAACTTATCTAAACAATATTGCCCATTAAAATGGATAACGTTAACATCATTTAAAGTTTACTTCTTTTTTCTGACAAAGTCAACAATTTGCTATACTTCCACGGACGCCTATCTATAAAACCGGTTTTATTGCATGGCATAAATTGTGTTTTTTTTTCGGGAAATCCGAGTCATAATGAAGGCAAAACATGAACGGATGCACGGTGGTGATAAGATTAACATGTACGAAATAAATAGATTTTAGTCTCTAGATTTAGCAAATACATCCTTATCATGTACACATCTTTATCCGATTTTAATTTCTACTTTAAAAGTAACTCTCCATTACACACTTATTAAATATTTATCCTTAATAATGAAATCAAACAAAAACCTCATAAGTCATTTCAACATGAGTGAATATAAGCTAACCACCTTAATCGAAGCAGTTACATTACACCTGCGTTCTCTTAATGTCCATAAAAAAGTTCAAACGTAAGGAGTTTTTTCCATATGTATATATTTCTCGAGTTAAATTCCATAAGGCAAATACAATATGTATTGTTAGACAAATTACAAAATAAATATACAACAGAATGGAAATAATTATGTAGTTCGATTAAATTTCCATTGAAAAAATATCCAGCAGTTAGAATCATGTTAAAACAATTTGGAATACTATTACAGCTAATATTATTTTTTTACTTAATTGAAGAAATATTTAGAAAATATGTAACAATATATAATATTATTATATTCTATTAATATTATTATATTATATCATTTCAAGTAATTACTTATAATTTGTAAAATTTTCAATACGTTTATAATATCAGTTCGATGTACCAGTTGTATTTACATTCAATTAAAAGCTGTTAAATTAACGTTAATTAATCGTTTTATTTAATGTTTTTATGTATGAGAAAAACCTACCTGTGATATATATCAACATAAGAAAAAGTTTCATCCTGTTAATCCACTATCTGACAAGTCGTGCAGTAAGGCAAAATTTGAAAGAATAAATCTTAAAATTGCCCTTCCGTAGCATTACTGTCATAAAACATTAAAAATCAACTTTTTCATTCCGCTGATAATAAAACATGTTGTTAAACATAGAAATGCTATTAAATAGCTTGAGTAAATAGAATGATTTTCTTAAAAAGGTTATTTAAACGCTTGAGTACTATAATGTATCGTATTTTATATGTTTGCACAAATCCAAATGTTTCAATAAAGAGTCTGTTATGGGTTGTTGTTCTTTTTATTTTTGTAGTTTCGATTTTGTTATAAATCATCACCCTTAACCAGGAAGATATCCAAAGTTACTGAAGCAAGTTTGCGATAGAGTGTATATGTTTTGGTGACTGCGCACCATGAAAAGTAGCATTATATAATAATTATTAATGCATATCATCAATTTCCCTACTGGTAATCTGAAATGCACATAATAATATTTTAATATAAGGCTTCAATATTGTAGGAAAGCAGACTTGAAAATATTGTGAGCACTTAGCATAACTAGTTAAAGTTTCGATTCACCATTCGTTGTTTAATGTTATATTAGTTTGTTTAGTTAAATGTAAGAACGCAAAAAATGACAAATTTATTAGATAAAATCTCCTTTCCCTATTTTAAGTAATTTCTAAATGATAATGCAATTATAAAAAGAAATCGAAAGAAAATGTGCAATGAAGCGGAAACATACTTTTTTGAAAGTTTATCATTTAATCAAGTGGCATGTTGTATTTAATAAAATGTATGAATAGTTCAATTTAAAGCGCACACATCAAGCATTTGATATAAACAAGATATGAATGTTTTACTAAATACGATATAGTCACTAATCACTGATAATTAAATCACAGTTGCAACAGGCATTATGAAAAAAAGCTTTGAACGGACGAATCTATTTTGGATGAAAACAAATTTCATAATGATGTGATGTGAAAAATTACCAAGTGATCAGTCTTCATATTCTCCTAGCTTACCCCTCCATTAGGCCGATTTTCTGATTCTATCTGAATTTCGGTGCCCATTTAAACATGATTATACATACTGGTTTATTTTTGTTTAAAGGGTATAAATCTATATCTAACAAATACAAATGTTGCTGCAATGCATCAATTGAGGAGCTCCGCGCAAAGAAATGCACTCATTACAGATACATTTCTAAATCATTCCTACACACATGTCATTTTCTATTTAGATTAAGTACTATTGTACATTATTCTGAATGTTTTGTAAATCATTTAAATTCGCATAATTATACTTATCCTATGCACTGTCAATGAGAGAGGGGCCAGATAATAATTTCAAAAATGCTTTCACTTATGCCTACTTGATAAGGAAAGTAATTCCAACACAAACAAGACTAACAAGAATTGTAATGTGACATGACAGCAGTGCAACATTGTTCTGTGTGTGTCACTACTGTAGTCAGTAATACAAGATGATAATAAAATATTAAAGCATATACATTTTCTTTTTCTCCTGTAATACTACTCATTTTCTACAAATATCAACAACTTATTATAGTAAAAAAATGTTAAAATTCCTATGTAAAAATATATGAAAAGCCAATCGACATTTTCAAAATGTGCGGCAAATGGTATATCATGATATCTCATACTAAATTGTGTATAGAAAGTATGCAAATAAATAGCGATTAAATCATCATTATGATTCTTTTTGATAATAAATATAATTAGTTTCTAATAACATATGTCTACAAACTGCAATTATATTGTAAAATTCTATAAAAATGCTATAATTCACATTTTAATGTCATTTTCGCTCACTTTCGCTCACTTTCGACAAAAAAGTCCTTTTTAGCTCCGAATTTATTTCTAGTTTGAATCGAAGGGATTAATTGATCAAAATCGGGTCGATAGACAAAAAAATTGTGAGCACAAATAACAATAATAATAACAAAAATGAAATATTTTTATAAAAATATTATCAACAGTAGATCTAATTTTATATTGGTCTCATTAGTATATGGTTGATTGCCGAAAAAGTTGTTACATAGAATATCTCTGTTACTCGTATTTATTACACGTGAATATTGTATGAAAACAGAATAAAATGTTCCGGAACAAAATATTATTTGCTATTTTAAGTATGGTTTTATCCCTTTTTTGTGCATGCGTCACATGCTTTTAAGGCAATTATCTACCATTTTTATGTATTCTTTTGTGAAATTCAAACAATAATTCTGAAGCAGATATATAGCTTTATACACTTTAATATTATTTTTGTTTATTTTATTTGTGTAAATTGTGAAATTGTGTATGAGTAATTATCTACAGATAAATGTTGATGTTTATTTCCGGCTATATACTATGTATGTATGTGAGAACAGTTATCCGTAATTCTTGGTGCTTTGGCGTGTCAATCAAATGTGTGGCATCTGCTTCTTTCTTTTGTTAACTTTTTTATGACTTAAGCATTGCTATTTTAGTGTCAGTTATTTATGACGAGGTCACTCTTATCAAACGGTTCAGTTCAATTATGAGACTTGCTGTAATTTGCTTGGTGTTTATGACATCTGAATACCTGCTCCTGCTTTTGGAATTTCTGTATAACTTTCATCAGAAACAACATCCTCTTGCTTTGCACATGGACGATTTACACTACCATCATTATCCTGAGATTCTTTCTGATTCCTCTTCTTTTAGGTCTACGTTTTCGTTATTAACAGCAATTTTCATTTTTATATTAATCATGTTAATTTCATTTTTCGGTTCAGGTTCCTTGATTTATGATACAATCTCTTATCGTTGATATATTTGCCGTGTTTCACTGACAATTATATACCGTGAATATGTTTTCCTTTTGATTTACTTTCGTATTTTTGTGTTTAATTTCCTTAAAGACAAGTGATAGATAAACATTATTTGATTTTTCTGAACTTGTTTGTATTTTAGCAATATTTACGCATAACTCTAGTTTATACAATTTCAAGCAAATGTAATAAACGGCATCAGTCAAATATTATCCAGATTATTTACTTTGTCTTTATTATTCGTCCTCAATTGAATGTAATAGAATGTTTAGTTGGGCAAGCATGTCAAACCGTGTTTTTGTTGTTCTGTTACAATCAGAGAAAGAAATGCAAAATCTGATTCCTGTTCCAATGAATTTACATTTTGAATAATGCAAATTACATTTTTTTGCTGAGATCTGTTATCATTTTCTTTTATTTTGCAAAGTTTCGACAAAAATACCCTTATACATGAAACTCAACTATTGTTACTGCATTTTGTACCTATTTGCTAATTAATCTGTTACCGAAATAAAGACAAGAGCTGTAAGTTGAATGGGGCTCAAATTATCAGAGCATCATAGTAAAATATGCCCTCGGATAACGTAGAAAGTAAAAGAGGAAAAATATTTAATTAAAAAAAAAGACATTATATAGTTATGAGATTTGGATATTGGTCAAATAATTTTCTATTTTCACAACGAGCCATATAAGTAGCAAAGAAGGGGGCAATTTACTTCAAATTCATGTCTAAAAGAATAATAATAATAAATCTTGTTTGAAAGTTATATGTGTACGGAATTCAGATCATTAATGCCAAGAGTAACAGGCTTTTGAAAGTGATCTCCAACTATTCCACTTATTAGATATGTTTCATGTGGATACCTCCAGTAGTTTTGAAGATTATAACTGCATGTAAAACTATCAAAGTTCACACACGGTCTTAATTCAATCAAAAACAGTACAAGAGTTACGGGCCTTGGAGAGTAACCGACAGTTATGATCCCGAATACATGCGTTATGTACCCAGCAAAAATCTTCAATAAATCTGAAAATTGATGTTGCAATTTGCTCTTTAACTAGGAATTTTATAATATAAAGAGTCATGTTTCACTTGAAATACATGTATAAGATATTATTGTATCATAGTTTGGGGACTTTTCTGTTGAAAATGTGTCAGAGTTAAATCGTATACATATACATGCACAGTGCGTTAACTGGAGTGCAGGTATTAGTTACCCGCTCTCCAGAGCATGCCAATTGATTGGTTCATTTTTGCTGGGGTTTACTTATTGTGACGGCTGAGAAAGGAAAAGCGACAGAAATTTCATATTCAGATGCTCTTTCATTGGATACTTTTCTCTGGGGTTTTCATATTGTGACAACAGGGAACGTGTTTTTATGCTTGACTATGATACAAAAGAGAAAGAACATCAAAACACTTGGCAATCTGATTTATACTCGGTTTACTCGGGGACTACGCCCCCTCGTACAAATCAGATAGCCTCGTGTTTCGATGCTCTTTCTATTACCTATGGGTATTTGATGTCGTCATTATTTTATGATCTCAAAATAAGTGTGTGAAGTTATAAGCAACTTCAGTGGTTGATGAGATGATATTGTACAACTTGCACATAAAATTTAAAGATCCTGTATATGAAAATCAATGTTGTTACCACATTTAAGTGAAATTTTATATATGTATTTAATTATGTTTCTAAGACAACATTTAAACATCGAAGAATATGTATGATATTTGTGCACATCATATGTAATCAATTAAAATATATGCATTGATTTTCTATTGGCAAATTTGACTTATACTGTATAGAAAATAAATTTCTAATTATCTCATTTTATTAACATGAAATGTAAATTCGGTAATATCTTTACAAGTAATGCTTTTCGGAACTTATATTTATGATATAAAACCATAAAAAATTGAGTAACAGGATCTTTAAGTAAAGTGTTACCCAAACACCTAAGTCCACATAAGTAGGATATCCCTTTTAATATTCGAAAAGCCAAAATAATGATAGAAGTTAAAGCATAAATTTTAGACTAGATAGACTATAACAGATTATGAGATGATTTGCAAAAATAACAAAAAGCTTTTTTCTACAAAGCAAATTAAAACCGGTGAGCAGTTTACTTACCTGCCATAAAGTACATAGTATATATCGGACAATTGCAAAAGCAGTTGCATGATAAACTTCTGTTACAGATCACTATGAAAGAGACCAAAGAATATTAGATATAGTGAAATTTTCATTTTCGAAATAAAACCTTAAATGTTTTGATGGTTTGTTGGGATTTAAATTATAAAATAACACTTTTTTATTAGGTCAAATTGCGCGTTGCAAGTTTTACTGGTTGGTTAGCCAATTGCTTTTGCATTCGCCCTTCTCCAATTCTGACCGTATTCTAAATATATTATATTTTTAAAAATGAAAACAATCAAGTTATCTAAAAAAAATTGTAAGTACTTAAATTCATAATGTATTTAATATAAAAGCAATTAAAGCACACGAAAAGAAGAATCAAAGACACACCATCTTGACACAACACTTCCTCAATATAAAAATCAACACGTGTTTCAACTATAAATTATTTGAAATGAAATATCGTTAATGTACAAATATCGGGTGATTTATTGCCCGTTTGTAATACGATTACCACTACTTCCTGATAGAGCAAAGCTATGTTTAACTAAGACGTATACACGATATTAATACTGAGACATTTATACGTCGCAAATATGATGAATATTAACAAAAATGACATCAAACTGATATATCTATTGTGAATGATAGTCAAAGATTTTGAAAAATTCTTTTTATATCAGAATGCGAAAAAAGATATTTTATATTTTTATATTGCATTATCATTCAATAATACCAGGTTTATCTTTTAGAAGCTTGCAGCTACTCAGACATATGGCCTGTGCGATTCTGTCAATGAACTAACATTCAAACCTATTACATAAGTTATAAAACTGTATCCATTATAAACTGTATTTGTTTTAATGTTTGTTCCGGGCTTGTTCTCTCCTTTTTCTGTGTTTCATAACAGGGTGCTTATCCTATGGCCCTGTGTGGCAAGGTACTATTGGGGCTGCGTTAAGTGCATGTCTCGCTCCCTTGTTGATATTTCTTTTTACTGCTTATTACCCTCGTAAAATTATTAAAATTGTCAAATGCAAACAAGCATAAATGATTATGGACAATATGTAATGTGAACTGACTTGACTGATAACAGACATTAATTTAATATAATTTTCAGATAATTAACCGTTTTTAAATTGAATTTTTTTTACAATAAAGTAAGCTAACCATTTTTACAAATATAAAATTTATATATCAACAACGTTGGATTTGTTAAACATAATTATCACCAAAGATCACATGACACTTAAAAAGAAATTGTATGCACTTTTGTACATAATTTCGGAATTCCTTAGTAGACGATCATCAAACATTAAAAAGTTAAATATCTTCCTCACGTAAATCTAACTTCAACCATTAGACCCTGACGTTTTGGGACAATAAAATATAACGATCAAAGAAATAGTTTGATATTCAATGTTCATCCGATCCTCAAAATTCTTAAATACGATTGTCAAAGGAATATCAAAGTTTAAGTTTGACATTATTGACATTTATTTTAAATAACAGAGTGATAAGACAAATGGTCCAAATGGTCATATTCTCCTTCTTCCTCTTCTAGACTAGCACTATTATTATCTGATTCTTTTATAACAGTTTCTCTATCCATCAGGTCTTGCTGCGTGGTGTTGATTTTGACATTAATGTACATACCAGTACATTTTTGTACTTTACTCCTATCCCATGGTCTCACTTTGGTGTGTGAATAATTGTCTAAACACGAAGTGTCATGGTTTTTTCCGGGAAATTCCATATGAGAATAAGTGTCCTCGGTTTTCGGTATTTGTTTTTTCATGTCAATAAGAATATGTGAATAGTTGTCGATTCCAGCGCACGTGTCATACGCGTCTTTCTTTCGCTCACTTTTAATGACTTTGGCATAATTAGTTTGGCTTCCATTATCAGTGATAACGAACTTACCATACGGTTCAGTGTAATTAACACCCTCAAATTTACTTTGTTCTGTTTGTGGTCTTAGATTCTCTGTTTCGGATGTTTCTGCATACATGTTATCAGCAACATCTGCGGGCTCTGCATACACATTGTCGTCACAACTACCATCATCCGATTCTTCTTTTTTCTTCCCTACTTCTTCATAGTTTGAGTTTGAAAGATCCTTAATTTCGAAATCACCAATTTTATTTTCGGTTTCGTAACCTTGATTTATGACACCACTCTTTATTGTTAAATTAAATATATTTGCCGTGTTTGACTGAGCATTATATTCCGCGTACATGTTCTCTTTGTTCTTATCTTTGGTAGTCCTATTTGATTTCCTGTAAGACAAATGTTTAACACTGTTTGACTTTAATACCATCATGTTATTTGTAACTCTTATTCAAGTATTTCAATTTATTAACAACGAATGAATGACACCTGTGATATACTTGTATGTTGACTTATTAACCTGAAAATCATCCATTGTGTTTCACTAGTGAACAAAAATAAATCAAAAATTGATGGCAAATTCCGATAATACAGCGATGTTATGGTGATGATCACCTGTCCAAGTTGTTATATACCACGGGCATTGTTTAATCAGGTCAATAGACTTTTATAACCTTGTAGTAATTCTTAATTGTATGGCAAAAAAAATTCTTCATTTTTTTAATTTTCATTTTGACCGATAGCCTTTTTAAAGCAAAAAGGTCCTTACTTAGCAGACGCTATACGTCTCTTCGGCATTTTCACCGCTTTCTCAATGTTATTATGTTCATTAGAATGCAAAGCAAAACGCTTTTTGTATTTGTAATACCAAAATCAATAATTTACATCGCATGTTTACTTTACGTAACGTTTAACCCTAAATCCGGTAAATCCTTGAATGACTGGTTGCCTTTAGCTAAGTCATGTTTCACGCGTATGACGTAAATTATAAATAAGTTTTACTAGTATCGAGGTCAATGTCATTTTCTATGGACATTGTTGTGACTGTGTCTTAGCCAGTCACACCATCGAAAAATGATTAGTCATTAAATACTCAGTATCAAAGTGAAATATTTAATGGTAGGTATATTAGTATGTAATTACCTTCTGCAAAGGAAGCAAATTGTAACGGTAATGATAACAACTACAGCTAACAGACCAGTTGAGCCCCCGGCTATTACCAGAAGGCTGAAAACATTTTCATGTTCGTTTTCTGAAACGTAAACACACATAAAAATTAATATAAATTGAAATTAATAATGTGAAAGATATATCTCGCAGTAAGATTAGAACTGATATTTTTGTTTTGGAATTGCAAACAAATAACATAATTTAAGTGGTTTTCTAAACGTTATAAGTAAATCAGCGTTCTAAAGATGAAGCATTTGTTCACATCATGCAAGTAAAAAGTATTAGATGTTTAGATTTAGTTTTTATATGACTCTAACTGAATACTTTTTAATTATTGTATATGATAACATGACACTAAAATGTGCAAAATTTTAGATAAATCAAACCATATTAATCTTTTTATGCACATACCTTCGTAACTTAACGACAAAGTAGTCGTTACAGTATTTGACTCTGTGTTAGTTGTTACCCTTGATGTATCTTTTTCTGGTGAGGTTGTTAAGGTATCTGTTGAAATGGTGTCAATAGTAGAGATGCTAGTTGGGGAGCTAGATGGAAAGGTTGAGCTGATATTTTTGTTACCACACTGAACTGTCATATTTATACCTTAAATTGATACATCAATATGTTAAAAGGCGCTGAACTTATTACCAAAAAGGGAAAAATGGTTAAGATAATTGGCCAATGAGTATTCTTAGGAAACTATAAAAGTACTTCAATACAACAAACCTTTAAGAACTAAAAGTGAAAGCATTTCTTGTGCATACTGGGCCTTTTTAAATCTAAATCATATAACTCTTATAATTATTATAAACATTTTTCTTTTAAAAATAAAATTGTTAACTTTTGAAAAATATGCGGCTATCGCTACATTAACTCGATACTAGTAACTAGAGAAGAAAAATATATAAATCCATAAAAAATAATATTCTTATAAATTCTATAGATATTATGCTTGTATTATATAATTGTAAGTTTTTGAAAGACATATCAAGCTGATGTTTTGATGGTCATTATCTTTCAGCACAGACATATTAATGATAAACGCGTAAAGTTGATAAAGTCACCATGAAGGAGAACTTTGGAGTTCTTTAAGATATCTTGAAAATGTGAATGTACTCATTTACATGTATATGAACAATTATTTTTACCTTTGACATGTAGCCATAACATCTGAGGTAAATCATCAGAAAATGAAACTGCTATTTTGGTAACATTGTTGATGATCGTTATATTTTTGTTTAACACTGAGAAGTATGTGCCGTTTTCTGTACATTGCAACATATCTTCACCATCTACTATAACTGAGCTACCAGCACAACTAGAGTTGCCTGTGTATGGCCTGTAGTCAACAATTGCCATTTTTGTGTTTTCCGTGTCGCCTTCAATGGTGCATGAACAGGTTTTGGACGCATTATTAGTTCTGTCCAGGTAAATATGAACGGAGTCTGTTTTCTTTGTCCACGGTGAACACATATCCTTGAATAATTCTGTATATAATACATATAATACAATAATATGATCACATAAAGTTATCGTTTACATTTTATTTGGATGTTAAGGTTTTATAAAATTAATGACATCTCTGTGTAGTTTGAAATAAAATGTTGCAATGTTAACTGTGTTTCTTAGATAAACATATGATATGTATATGCACTGTGCATTCATATTTCGAATTTCTCTAACATCTTTAAAATAAAAGAAATGAAACCATAGAAAGGTTCATAAATAAGATTTAAAGAAATATTAGAATATGTTGTGTTAAGTTCAATATGGTAACTTAAGATACCACCATCCTGCCACGTTGTCCCTTTAAGTCATTTAAAACTATAAAATAATGATATATGAATTAAATAATGATTTATGGGACTTTCACAAATGTATTATAAAATATTAACTGTATCATACAAAATGTTTGTTCTTGCCTTTTTCAACACAATCATACTTAACATTTGCTGTCCAGACATGATTATCGTTCCCAATATCACTTGTTGTAAAAATACACATCCTTTTCTTGGAGCAAGCCTTGTACAGTAATGCCTCAAAATATGTAATATCCGTTTCATTCTTCCACTCATCTTGCGGGTCATTATTAGGAGGACATTTTCCACAATCATTCATCTGACTACTTTCATAAGTACTTTCTATTTGAATTCCTTTTATCCTTATCATGTGATCATTAAAACACGATAATTCCGTAGAACTATTCTCACAAAAAACGTTTACTATACCATCACCGACAAAGCATAGCTTTGACGAGTTGTCCGAAAGAGAATTCACGGAACCTGTAACATATAAATTTAGTAAATACCATGTAGCACAGAGTGTCTATTATGTTAATAGACAATTAAATAATCACAATTTGCAATTGCCCATTACAGAGCCACTTGGGTTCTGGATATCTATAACTTTCTTTGACTTAGTAAGACACCCCAATTAAGACCATTCCGGAATTAAAATCATTCTTCTTTTAGGACATTTTTTATAGAATGATAATTTCTGTCCTTCAATTGTAGCATGATCCACAATAAAGACCACCCTGCTTTTTTACTTCTAAGACCTCCAATTTCAGTCCCATTTCTTTGTTCTATTCTATTAAGTTTCCCCAATATTGAGACCACTAATAATCAATGCAAGACCAAATTAGATCTATCTGGTCTTGATACTTGATAACTTTATAACCTAATTGACTGGAATATTATACAAAGTGAACAATTATGCAAAATGAGAAGATAAATTTAAGCGATGTTAAACTTTGGTTTCGTAAACAATTAAATAATTATTTTATATGTGAATAATTTAAATAATTAAATATATCATTTAGACCAATGAGAGATATCAAATCTATACAATTTTACTTCTCTAGAATTAAGTTTTGCTTTTATCAGATAAGACATTATAACATATGTATTTACATAAGTATATGTCGGTTATAATACATACTGTTTGAACATACAAAATGACCAAAGAAAACCAATATATTAGCCTCGATTACGATATCCAAAGATGAGACCACCTTGCGATGAATACCACAGATGTTAACATCCGTTGATAGTCTTAAGAGAAGGTTTATGCCAATTTATAAATTTACACATTTCTTTTTCTTCTTTTTTCTTTTCTTTTGTTCAGAAAAAAAATCGGAAGCTTACCGCTTCAATGAATATATTTGCATACATTTTATGTTAATATTGGTTTAATTTTCTCCATAAGCTAGTTACCATGTAAACATTCAAGAAAGTCATAACATTTTATCAGCATTGAACAATCAACAACATTGTACAGAGCACCAACTAAGCTTGTTTTGTCCTAATTAAGTTTTAATGTGAGTATTTAAATATTTTACACAGAAAAAATAAGTATATATGAATGTTACTAAAAATGAAAGTTTACATAACAAGACATTTAAGTGAAATAAACGTTCTTCTTCTTCTTCTTCTTCTTCTTTAATTTTTATTCTTACCTACATACAGAATCCAAATAAATAGAAACATAATCAATCCTACTTTAGCAACAATGTCATCATATATGTGTAATTACGGTTTTCAGTTATTTTATTAAATTGTGTTACTTCTCCTTCCGCCTAGCGGTCTTAATAGTAATTAAAGAAGACAGTAAATAACGTTTGAAGTGAGTCAGGAAGAGATATGTAACGTTGACATAAGTAATATCTTTTAAGACATGAATAAAAAGTGTGTGCTTTTCGAAACGTGATATAAATTTTGATTAAAATTATAAATTCAGTTCTTATCTAGCCCTTTGAAGTGATCTTAAAAACTCATATATCATTGACATAACTACTGATAAGGACGATTAATCATCCATAGGATGAGATTATTTTAAAAAGATTAAAATGGACTGTGTGACAGATAGTTAACATAAATAGGATTAAGAAACTATTTAAACGGTGTCACAGTCAATGATGTTTATAAAACTCTTTACAAAAATATGTTTTTCTTGTTTTGTTTTTCCATTTTTTTGCTTAATTATCTTTTCAGTGTTTACAATAATCTGTGTTAATGACATAGACTGTGTTGCTATTATGAGCCCAACTGCAAATCTTTTACTAACTCCTCTATATTTTCATATGCAATATATAAATTGTAACTATGGTTTTGAGCTGCTTTTATTCTGGAACAGTCCATTAGAAGTTTAAGGGATATTAATCATCTAATAGTATAATTACAATGGGCTTCTTTTCAATTACCTGGTCATCTTAGTTTAACTATTTAGCATTACAGATAAAGAAATACTGCAATGATAAATATATTTTCTAATGATTTTTTTCAACCATTTAATTGGTAATGTCGCGGCCCAGGACTGATGTGAATTAGATCATTTGTTAGTAAATGTTCTCAAGTTATGGAGTGTATTTTACGTAATGATTATAATAACATGCATGAAGTGCATATATTGCCCATAAATATACCTGATAAAATGGTTTTCTACATTGAATGTCTTCATTGATTTTATCTTACTAAACGCGTTTATGCCCTTATTGAATATGATTATTTATTATCTGCGTGTCGAATTTCATTTAATATGCCGAAAGATTATCTCAAAACCATTAAATGTTCATTATATAAATGAGTATAGAAATAGTTACTTCAAAAATGTGTAAATATACACACGAATGTATTTATTAAAGTAAATAAACTTCCTTTCTCAGGTTTATACGGTGGCTTTTATATTTTGATTCTGTG
The DNA here is from genome assembly GCF_026571515.1 of Ruditapes philippinarum. Lineage (NCBI taxonomy): Eukaryota > Metazoa > Mollusca > Bivalvia > Venerida > Veneridae > Ruditapes > Ruditapes philippinarum. Next base: position 209,617 of record NW_026853081.1, on the reverse strand, counting down.
TTAAATTGTCTCGTAATGTGAGTGAAAATTATTGATATATTAGGCATTATATAATATTATACAGTCTTTGGGCAAGAAAGTTTCTTAAACTACCAATTATCATTTCACAAACAATATGTTCCACAATGACGTAATGTTTCAAAAAACTTCCTTTTGATTAATGTTTATTCACTAACTTCGCCACAACTCAGTTTATCAACATTAAATATTACTTTTATTTATTATAATTAATTGATATACAACTAACAACTTGACAACTTTTGTGATGAACTGAAACACCCTTCATCTCTTATAAACATATTTATGACCTTTCTCAAGCACTTACAATGACTATCTGGAAGAAAGTATTAGTAATTTACAGCACTTCCTTATTGCTTAAACACGAAGTTGTGTTTATTTATTAAATCTATAGATTACATGAAAAGAAAAACAAGTTTTACTACATGTTTTGCTTTTAACGTGAACAAATATAAAGTATTATTGTCCATTTCCACCTTTTCCATGTCTATAAAAGACTATATACAGCGTGCACATGTACGATTGAAAGCACGGTGTCAAGACAGTAATATTCACGCGATGTCATAAATGGCGGGCACTATCTTTGTCACATTATACAAAGTAATCTAAAATGATTATTGCTTCCGAAGTGTTGAAGATTGAATACAATACGTGAGAGATGTCGCACTTTTCATTATCTTTATCTGTTCTGTCTTATAAACACATTCATTCAATTCAAGTCTGCAATTAACACCTCTTGATTGGTGTTTTATTCCCTTCGATTACCCTTTCCAATTTTGTATAATGATTATTTTATATGTTATGATTAAACATTTCAACTTTGTTAAGGTCTTTATATTATGTATCATGTTCTTCCATTATTATGCTATGCTATGCTATGCTATGTTATGTAATGTTATGTTATGTTATGTTATGTTATGTTATGTTATGTTATGTTATGTTATGTTATGTTATGTTATGTTATGTTATGTTATGTTATGTTATGTTATGTTATGTTATGTTATGTTATGTTATGTTATGTTATGTTATGTTATGTTATGTTATGTTATGTTATGTTATGTTATGTTATGTTATGTTATGTTATGTTATGTTATGTTATGTTATGTTATGTTATGTTATGTATGTTATGTTATGTTATGTTATGTTATGTTATGTTATGTTATGTTATGTTATGTTATGTTATGACTGTTCTTGGAGTATTTCCTTTATTGTAATTGCACTCTATAATAAATAATATTTAAAGCGGTAATATGTAAGTAAGAGACGTACATTATTTATATTGACATTCAAATTATGCAAATGTTTTTGTCGATTTTATGGTAAATAATCAAGTCAAGATAATAAAATATTGATTGAATATAATTATCCTGTTTCAGTACTCAATTAACTGTTTATTGACGGACATCTAATTTCATGTTGTGATAAATATGCTGTATATCTACAACAATGTAAACTAGTCGACGGCCTTATCTTACACATATCAATTAATTTTGTTTAAATCGTTTAAAATAATAAGGTCATAAACTACAATATTTTTTAGGAGTGAGAAATTGACATCGTACAAATAGTGTTAAGTTTACATGACACTTTACAAAACCGTATACCCCCTCATTGAATTTACTTCAGTAAAGCAAGGCACCTTAGTTGCCCCCCTATCCCCGCGCCACCAGCAACCCGTTAATCAAAGTTCTTGCAACAATGGTGTCGACAAAATTCAACAATCGGTCCTGGACACCTCGACGTTGTTGGACAATAAAGCATTCCGACATTTCATAGATTCAGTTTAATATCAAATACAAATCGGTTAATAAAAATGAAATACTATTATCAAAGAGAATTGTTCTTTCATGGGGATTTTTCTAAGTACGATATCACATTGTGATCATGAAAAAACACGCAGAAGAATCAAATCGATGTATAGTTATAAGCGCTGTGTCAGTGGTACTTTTTGCCTAGTTCAAAGGGCTGATATGACGGAATAGCTTCAAAATAGTACTTTTAAAATCGCTTTGTATTTTCATTCAATGTACACATGACATACAGTTTCATCGCTATAGATTGAATTTTTTATTCAATCTAACAACAGATTTTATAAGGGGCCATTTGTTGGTTCAAAATTGATAAGTTATTTTTATCACCTATATAAGAAGCTGAGTGGCGTGATAGCGGTCTCTTTCAAAGAAGGTGGCATGTAAATTTTCAAATTGTTTCAACTTAAATTTAATCTAGCTTTACTCAATAATAACCACATCCTCATTCTCTTTACACATATGATATTTGCTGCCGAAAGTTTATTGTATTTTTAGGCAATTACAATGTGGGAGCTTTTCGTAATGTCTGGAAACAGAATTCTTGTCTGGTACTTATAATCCTTTGAAGAGGTTAAAACTGGTAAAGACGTTGTTGAGCATCAGCTTCCGTTAACGGCGCTGACGTTGATATGACATGTAGTGAAGATTATTTTCATTTATATGGAACATACATCTGCAATTTATATATGATTTGAAGCAAGATTTACGTTTCCCTAAATCATAAGTATCAGGTAATTGAATTTGCTTAAGGCATATTCTATCATAATAGTATGTGGTCGATGTCGGGGCATACATGAAACATATACCTTAAAATTTGTATCGGTATTTCTTTTTCACCAGGCATTGACAAAATTTTGCCAAATCTTAAATAAATCGTGAAAACCTAATTTGTCTTCTTGTATTTGTGTTCAAAAGAATTGTCATCTTTTTAATTGATAACAATGACAGCTTTGTAGATTTCAGATAAATTAAAAATCTTCATTATTGCAAACATACACACACGTTTCAAGCGTCGATTATTCTAATGACATAGAAATCAAAATTTATCCCTTTATTCAAGGACAAAATCGACTGATTTATTGCCTCTTCTTACTTCCAATACGTATACCACTACTTCCTGCTATGAAAAAGATAAGATTAAACTTTCCTATGTTTTAATATACTATATATGCAGACTTGGAATAGATATTTTGCATAAGCATTTCATAAACGAGGGTTGTCCAAAAATTCGTGCATTGCAGTTATTTTTCTGCGAGTTATTAATAAAAAACATGAATTATATATAACTTGAAGGGGAAATCTATCTCAAATAAGAAAACAAAAGAAAAAGCCGTGTAACCGGCGTGTCGTGAAAAAGAATTGTCATTAAGTAATACCGGCGCACGACAAAAATAGGGTTAGTTCATTACAGTAATTGTATTAATTTTCTGTTGCTTGTAAAGTGGCATTTGCTTTTTATGTCATAATTTGTTTTACTGTCAATAGAGGAATGATTGATGCGAAGTATTTTGTAGTTTTTATTGTTCATACGTATATGTAACATATTCACCAGTGCACGAATATATTTGACAACCCTCGTCACATGCACATGCATTACGGACGGAGGTCTGCCTGACCGGTTGTTATCGTCTACCCAGCCTCTACAGAGCGTTTGTGCCATTTAAAAAACAGCCTTCGTGACACTGAACTGGTCCCGCTTGCTTTTTAAGTTCTGTGTAGGTATATGTCGGTGTTTTACCAATACTTGCGCAAAAATTTAATGATCGTCCGTATTTCCAGACGTTTAGCGACTGCATTTTCACGTAATTACAATATTGACGACCACACAGAAATGTTTGTTTAGGACCGTTACAAAAGAGCAAATGACGTCATATTTTCTAGTGACGTTAGGAATACATACACACATTTTTCCCTGAATTTTGACGTTTATGTGTAGTGTTTAAAGAATACAGTGCTGCATCAAAGTAATGAACTAACCCAATTTTTTGTCGTGCGCCTGTATTACGTTACTAAGGTATCTGTATGACGATTCGTTTTCACGACACGCCGGTTACATGGCTATTTCTTTTGTTTTCTTATTTGAGATAGATTTCCCCTTCAAGTGATATATAATTCATGTTTTTCTATCAATAACTCTTGCGACAATAACTGCAGTGCACGAATTTTTTGGACAACCCTCGTAGAAAGAAAATAGTCGTTCAGATGTTATGTCAATAGAAAGTTTATTTATAATGCTTTAAAATGATTTTAAAGATAACCATATGACTATAGTTATTAAGAGCCTGCTCTACAAAGCTTAGATATTGTGAAAAATGTTAAATGCAAACGACCGTTGTGGAATGAATCTGCACAATATGCATGGCGAACTTTTTAACTAGGTTTTTTAACATATGAATAAATAAAGATTTGCTTGATTTTAAGTTTATATAAGATTGAACTATATTTGCCTCATTGTAGAAACGTAAACGATGTATTTGAGTAATACGTACATATTTTATGTTATTCTATGTTATAACGGCTTCCTGAGTGGTTTTGTAAAAAATATAAATGCAAGCACATCTTAAAAGTTAATTTAATCATTCTTCCTTATTTTGATATTGTTATCAATAACAATTTTATCCAAATAAATGAAAGTAAAATACATGATATGAAAACTTGCACTTGTGTTGTCATTGCATTGAAAACGGACCGCTATCTTATATCTCTTACATTTTATAATTTTTGTTTTGTGTTTACAAAATTTGCTTAATATGAGATAATAAAGTAAGCATATCAATATTTTATATAATTTTATAAATGGCATAAATTAGGCTTGTTTTGTTTCAATTTGTTAGTTATAAGTGGTAATACAAGGCCGTATTTACCCATCAAAGCACAATTTCAGGGGTTAGCCGGTTTCTATGTCAAGAACCAACTCTCACTCGAATACAAGTTACATATTTTGCTCACAAAAACCAAAGCTGTTTGCAGGAATTTAATCCTATGACGGTGAAGTTTTTAAAAGTCTACGAATTTCTAACGATCTGTTTTTGAGACACCGGCTTGGACAATGAACACATAACTATTTATCACACATGCAGTTGATTACTCAATAACAACCCACACCATAAATTGAAATCAATTGTAAAAGGGATATTTTTATTTCATTTGAAGAATGCAATCAGAACGATTATTATAAAATGATTCATGGATGAGGAAAATTGCTCAAATGGTCATATTCTTCTTCATCTGATTTAGTTTCTTTGGTTTCTTTGTAAGACAGGCCTTGTTGTTTTGGGGTGTCATTTTGAACATGTGTGTACATGTCTGGACATTCATGAGCTTTAATTCCCTCCCTTTGTCTCACTTTGGTATGTGAATAATTGCCTAAACATGAAGTGTCGTGATTATTTCCGGCAATTTGTATATGAGAATAGTTGTCCTCGGTTTTTGGTGCTTGTTTTATCATGCCAGTAAGAATATGGGAATAGTTTTCGATTCCACCGCATGTGTCATACGCCTCTTTCTTCTGTCCACTTTTCACTTTGGCATAGTTATTTTGATTTTCAGTACCGATTATAAGACCTTTATCATACGGTTCCGTGTAATTATGACCCTCGATACTACTTTGAGCTTTTTGTGACATTTGAATACCTGCCTCTGTTTTGGAAGTTTCAGCATAAATATTATCTGCAACAACATCTGCTGGCTCTGCATATTCAGTACCATCATAATCACAAACATCCGCTTCTTCATTTTTTCTTCCTACTTCTTCGTAGTTTGAGTTTGAAAAATCCTTTAGTACGATATGAACCCTTTTATTTTCGGTTTCGTAACCTTGATTTATGACACCACACTTTATCGGTGATATGTTTGCTGTGTTTGACTGAGCATTATATTGCGCGTACATGTTTTCTTTGTCTTTAGCTTTGGAAGTCTGGTTTTGTTTCCTGTAAGACAAGTATGTATTTGACTCATTTTTTGAATTCTATTACCATCCTTAAATTAGTTTCTATTATTTAAGTATTTCAATGAATAAACAACGCTAGAAGAACGCCAGAACTGTACGATTTATCATTTTAAAACATGACATTATAATCTAATAACCACTTGGGTTCGAATCCCGACAGGGTCTCCGAATTTTTCATGTCAGTATGCTATCTCGCTAGCTTACGGAACGGTCGGTGGTTCTACTCAGGTGCCCGTTCGTTCCTGAAATAATGCACGGAAGGGCATCAGAGGTCTTCCTCCACCAGTAAAGCTTGAAAGTCGCCATATGACCTATACTGTGTTTGTGTGACGTAAACCCCAATCAAAACAAACAAACAAAAATACAATTGATTATACAAGTTAACGTAATAATATGAATATAGGATCGCCAATACCGAACAGTGTTCTTGCAATATACTGACAAAAAATACACAGATTTTCAAATCTAAATATAAATATGATTGTTCCTAACTCACGTATATGTATACGTGTATTTACCTTCTGCAAAGAAAACAAATAATGACAGCAATAAAAACAACTAGAAACAACAGACCAGCTGAGCCCCCTGCTATAACCGGTAGGCTGAAAATTGTTCTGTCTTCGTTTCCTGTAATATATCCACATATCTCACATATCTATTAAATATAAATTTAAGAATTAAGGTTTGCAATGTGAACGGAATTTTGTGGTTGATGTATTTTTACTTTACTCAAATTATACATGTATGTAATTTTTGTCACTGATCACTTTTTTGCATGTGCATTTGTTAGCTTAAGATACTGCCAACACTAAATACTGCCATATTTGCAATGAAAAAAATATTTATAAGCTTGTCTGTTTCGAAGTAAAAATCGAGTTATTCTGATCGCTGCGGCGTCGTCGTCCTTGTCGTCGTCTTCGTTGTTGTTGTCGTTATCGTCGTGCAAAAACTTTAACGTAGCTCACTTTTCAAACATTTTAAAAGATATCAACATGAAACTTTGGATACTTGCTTTTCTTGACAAGGTGCAGTTGTTAGACAAGGGCCATATTCTGAAAGCAATATTTTAGGAGTTATGCCCCTTTTTCATTTATAATTTACATATTACTTGAAAACAGCTTACAGTTTTAGAACGTTGTATTAAAACGTACATATTTTTGTGTTCGTTAACTCAGATTTTAATATAAATATGCTAAAAATGATAAACTTCAGTCAGGTTTTACTTAACTTTTTGTAAAAACACATTCATTGTGGTAATGTCTGGAAAAGCTATTCTATTTATTTCTAAGGCAAAAATAAATAAAAACATGGACTTTAGATTATTTTTTTTCGATTTAATAAAATATTATCTAAGAACTTGTATTCTTATTTCACTTTGACCCGATCAGACTTTGAACTTACATTTCATATTCATAAGAATTATTAAGTGGCATTGGTATTCGCGTGTTGTAATGCGGATTCATATAATATGTAGGACTGAAATACTAGGTAGCTTGCATAAAAATCATTTGCAATCTTTTTATATTTTATGGACAATAGATTAACACCAAAAATCGGGAAACAAAGTGATCCCTCGGAAGCATAAGTCACAACAAAATTACATGAAAATTGCAGTCTGTACATGAGGGATAATCAATAAGTACAACATATACTTAGTCTTATATAATTTGATGTCTTAGAAAATTAGTAAACTTTTAACAGTCTTTCTTGTTTGTGAATCAAGTTTTTCTATTAAACAGTACCTCGAAATGTAAGGAATAATGAGGAAACAGTAAAATACAGTGCTTTATTTTTTACATATACAGAGTAGCCCACTTTTATCAGATGTTAAAATAAGGTATTGCAAATATACAGATCTAAAGGCTTTGACGCCTGTAAGAAACAAGTATTTGTACATGTATTATCGAGACATACAAGCCAAAGTTATTTCTATCTTAAATAGAACATCTTTATGACTGTGATATGTAATTATTTCATTGCTCGTTAAGACATTGTCGACTTTACGGTCCAGCCAAATGTTGGTTATTAAGTCCTGCACAAGTTACCACATTTAAAGAAGATTAAAGAGACCTGGTACTACACCTGAATCTAACAATATTTAAGTTAACATTGACATTTTTATTCCGAAATTATTGAAAGAAAAAATGTGTAAAGTATACAAATAAAAATGAATAATTTGGCATTTTATGTAAATTAATGAATAAGTATGAATCATTATATGTAACAAAAAATGGACAAAACTTCGGATAAACGCAATACCATATTCATCCACTTTTCTGTTACATTCATACCTTTGTTAAATAACGAGGAAGTAGTCATTGCAGTATTTGTTTCTGTGATAGTATTTTCTTTTGTTGTGTCTTTTTCAGGTAAGGTTGTTAAGGTATCTGTGAAGATAGAATCAGTGGAAGAGGAACTTGACGGGGAGCTTGTTAAGCTCATACCTTCATTATTACACTGAACTGTCATGTTGTTACCTAAAAATGATACAACAATGTATCACATAGAAATTGATATAATTCCAAAGCGTATGTTCTTTTTATACATAAATTGGTAAGCTTTTGAAAACCTGTAAGCATAAATATATTAAGTCCATTACATAAACCACAGAATATTTAAATAAATCATCAGTAAGATTTTCTATTTCTAACGTTTTATATTTCTAATAAATATTACCAACATTAACTTTGATTACAAAGTATATAAAAAATATCTACGTAATCAACTAGATGTATTGATGATCATTACAATTAAGTGTGAACATGACACAATTGTTAACATATTGATAGCTTAATCATTGTTAACAATTTTCATTCGATTTTGTCAAATGCGATTTTATATTTGCTAGGTAGCCCTCGTTACAAAAAAAAATATTTTTTTCCTTGAACATTATCATATTCTTATAAAACTATCATAAAATGGATTTATAATTTGATAACCGATTTGATAAACGCATTGTATTATCATAAATTAAATCATATCGTTCAAAATCTTAAAACAGTGCTTACCTTCTACGTGAATCCATATCATTTGTGGAAAATAGTCAGAAAATAAAACTGATATCATAGTTACATTGTTGATAATTGTCATTTTTGTGTTATACATAGAAACGTCTACGCCGTCGTTTTCACATTCAGGCATGGCTGTGTCGCCAATTAAAAATGTGCTACCTGCACATCTAAAATCATTTCCGTATGGTCTGTAGTCAACAACTTCCATGTTGATATTTTCTGTGTAGTCCTCAACAATACATGAACAGTTACCTGTAGCATAACCGGTTCTATTCAGGGAAATATGCACGGAGTCAGTTTTCTGTTTCCATGGTGAACATATATTCTTGAATAAATCTGAATATAATGATACATAGATAATTAAAAAAAGCAGTTTTTTCTTCACCGTAATATAAAGTTTTGAAGTAAGAATGTTAATGGTTAAGTATTCAATAATGCGACTTTTGCGTATAAGAAAAGAAATACAAATTTGTAACATGAATTTAAATTTGTAGTAATACCGTTAAACGTGTAGATCTTAATGTTTCATACATGCGCTAAAGTGATGCGTAAAATTTGATAATATTGATAATAAACAAAGAGATGTTAAATACTTCGTAAGTAGCCATTTAATTTTTGCTCGTCGTTGCGTATTTTCTTGAACATAATTTTCGGACAACATTTTGATGTAAGTTGATTTGTTTTGCTTTGAAAGTTGGTAAACATTTCCCTTTACAGTTCGTTCGGGATAGCTATATTTTGTGAATCAGTTACGAATGACAGTTTGTTTAGGATCTTTGGATTGAGTTTTCAGGCACGCATTGTTTTCTTTGTTCTTCTTTTTCTTCGGGGTGGTCATAATAATGATAATGTTGTTGTAGTTTTGTTGTTGTTGTTGTTGTTGTTGTTGTCGTCGTAGTTGTAGTTGTAGTTGTTGTTGTTGTTTGAAAAATGTACATTTAAAGATATTAAAAGAAATATAATCTTTAAAAATATACTTTGATATTTTGTAAATTTTTCTTACCTTTGCTGACACACTCGAAATTTATGTTTGCTTTCCAGATATATTTCGATTGCTCTGTGGTATGTATATTGTCTTGTAAAAAATTACACCGGCTTTTCCTTGAACAAGATTGATATAACAAAGTTTCAAAATATACAATGACTTTGTCTGTGACTATATCCCATCCCCCTGCTGTATAGTCTGTTTCGCATTTGCTGCACAACAAATGTCCAGTCGACATTGTCACTACTTGAATGTTATTTATTCTAATCACGTGTTCACCAGAACAAGACAACTGCATAGAATGTTGGTCACAAATATAACTTTGAGTTTTATTGTGAAGGAAGCAAACTGTTGACGAGTTATTAGGAAAGGCACTAACGGAACCTGCAAAATAATACTCTTATATATAATGCTTATATATAATCTACCTTTGAATGATAAAAAATCGATTTGGCACATAAATTGATAAAATGTAGGTTGGTTAATCACAAATATATGGAAGAAACTAATTGTGAAAAGAAATGCGTCTGATAATTTTCGACTTCATTATTATCTAATCATCTTATTGTACATATTAATCTTTCGCGATGTTAAGTTTGAAAATACCGAGCAATATATCTTAACGTGATACAACATTATTTGTTCACTTAAAAATTTAATATTTTGAATTTTATAACGTTGAAGAGTAGCACAGATCATTAGTACTATCAAAGTTATTTCTATACTTACCTAGATAAATAATCCAAATAATTAAAAACATTTTAAATCCTACTGAAACAAAATTGTCATCATATATGTTATTTAATTTATATATTTTTTACCAAATGTGATCTTTTTCGTTCCGCGTACAAACCTGACTTATGAAAGTCACATTTATAAACAATAAATTACTGAGATTGTAAATAAAGTATGAAGTGATTTACAAATTGGCAGGTAACGTTGGCGTACGTGATATCTGTAAAAACATAAATAATAATATTGTAATAAACAATTAAAAACTTGACATAAATTATAATTCAAATTAGAAATTCAAATTTTATTTAGCCCATGGAAGGGATACTGTCAGTACATGATCAAATGCAATTTAAGGAACGTATGTGATAGACACTTCCTTTTTGAATTAAGAAACCTATGGAACTGTATCACTGGACTGGACATTTCTTGTTTTCTCTAGTTTGTAAACAAAGTAACAAAGTAAACTTAAGTACTATCTTATATTCCTAAAGATAGCTTTTGATGTGTTCTTGCAGGTAGGATTTGTATCAACAGATGATCGAGTCTGTGTAAAGTTATAAGCGCTGTATCATTGTCACTTATGACTTGGTTCAAGTGGCTTATTTGACGAAATAACTTTCACATTTGTTTCAAAATATTACAATTTAATATTCGTTTATACAATATACGCATACTACTTTTTTATCTTGCTAAACCACCTACAATGACAGCTTTAGATTTCAGGTAAATTATATAGCACTTCCTTATTGCAAAAACATACAAACACACAAAGCCGTGTATATTATTCTAAATGAAATTCAAATTCAATATGTTGCTTTAATCATTGACAAGGTCAGACGAATTATTGCAATTTCGTTCTTAACATACTGTTACCACTACCTACTAATATTACAGAGAGTAGGCTTTCTGTCAAATGTCTTAAAATAATACAAATGCACTGTGTTAAAGCAGGAATGTTCCCTCAATGCTAAATATGACCAAAAAAATATCGTCAAGTGGACTGATTGTTATTAAAACAATTCGTTACCTATTATAATGGAAATACATATATTTTGCATTATCATTGTATAAAGAATAGTTTATTTTTAAGCAGATGTTTTGTAGTTAATCCACATATGATCTTCATTATGACAAAGCTTTACAAATTAAGACCTATGATATCCTATGTGCTACACAAATGTATGTCCATTATGAAGAATACCATGCATTTACAATTTTTAAGATGCTATTAATGACAGTACCCTTAATCATTAGACTGTTTTAATAAGAGCCTGTTATATATAACTTAGAAAGTGTTTAAATGTTTTAATGCAATATACACGGCGATATATCAAATTAGGTTAAACAACGGATATCAACAAAATGTGCGCGTGATTTACTGATAGAAACGGATATACTAGTTAAGAACTATTCATCCAAATAATTTAAGTGTATATTAAGCTATCTACTGCAAAATTATTATTTTCATTTTGTAGAATAATACTTCCATAATACTTGTATGAAATATAGTATTGTCGTATATTGCCTTAAAAGGGAATGACTCATATGTTAGCTAAAACCTACTTTCAATAGCAGCATAATATTTTCCTCCGAAACATCTTATTCTGTATTCAGACAATATTAATGCATGTTAAATAACAGAGATTTTATTTTACAAATTCTTCAAGAAACAGCATAAGATTATGGAAACAATATAACTTTACTGTTGATAAATTTTATAGAATATTTCATAAGTTACCCTTTAAAGTAATATGCTTGGAAATGAGTGTTGACGTGGACCATAGAAACCCCGTATTGGACTACGAACTATAACTAATAATTTCAGATTCTATCGAATAAAAATAACGGGTTTGTGTTTGGCCGAGTGGTAAACTTTACTGACTTAAAACAAATTGACCCTCCCCACTATGGGTTCGAATTCTACCAGGAACTTTGGACTCCATCATGTAAAGAAGCTGTCCATCTAGCTTTACGAAACGTCAGTGGTTCTACTCTACTCAGGCGTCCGTTCGTGCCTGAAATAAAGCACGATGTGGCACCTGAGGTCGTTCTCCCCTAATAAAGCTACAAAACCACCCTTTGACGACTACAATGATGATGGGAATTAAAACCCATACAATTTTCATTCATATTAACCCTTTAATAATAATATAATTAACATAATTCAGTGATGAGAAAAATTGTTCAAATGGTCATATTCTTCTTCTTCTTCCACTTCTTCTAAGCTTGTACTATTGTTATCCACTTCTACTGATTTATTTCCCGTATCAGCTAGGTCTTGTTGTTTTGTGGTGTTGATTTCAACATGACTGTACATGTCAGAACATTCCTGAGGTTTACATTCATCCCTTGGTCTCACTTTGGTATGGGAATAATTTCCTGAACACGAGCTTTCATTTTTATTCCCGGCTATTTGTATATGAGAATAGTTGTCCTCAGTTTTTGGTACCTGCTTAGTCTTTCCAATCTGGATGTGTGAATATTTGTCGATTCCGGTGCACGTGTCGTACGCTTCTTTCTTCCGTCCACATTTTATGACTTTGGCATAGTCATTTTGGCTTTTATTATCAATAACAAGAGCTTTATCGTACGGTTCCGTGTAATTAACACTCTCGGTTTTATTCTGAGCTTTATTTGACATCTGCATACCTGTATCTGTTTCTGCATTAATGTTATCAACAACATCTGCTGGCTCTGCATAAACAGTGTCGTCACCACCACCATCAGCATCTGCTTCTTCTATATTCTTCCCTACTTCTTCATAGTTTGAGTTTAATGTATCCTTCATTGTGATATGTACTATGTTATTTTCGGTTTTATAACCTTCCTTCGTGGCACTATCTGTTCTAGTCGATATATTCGCCGTGTTTGATTCAGCGTGATATACTGCGTACATGTTCTCCTTGCCATTATCTTTGGTATTTGACTTCCTGTAAGACAAGTGTCATTTTAAGTAACTATTATTTGACATTAGTCTAGCTATTAATGCCATAATTTGTAAACCTGATGTATACATGTACAATGTACGAAGAGATTTGTTGATTTGTTTTAAAGAAGCCGAATGTCACCAGTTCTATAACAGAATGATGAAGTACTCGAAATGTTATCTGTAGGGAGAGTGTTTATGTTTAAGCAAACGTAATATATCCGATTTTAGGTTTTGTTCTCTTACATAGAATCGATGGGGGTTTTTTTGCAATGATATGTTGACATGTATTTAAACATTATATCAAATAAGGTATCAAATATATGCTATGCATTTACCTTCTGCAAAGGATGCAAATAATGATAGTAATGATAACAATCAAAGCCAACAACCCTGCTGACCCTCCGGCTATTACGGGAAGGCTGAAAATACTTCTGTCTGTGCTACCTTAAAGTCAAAACAAATTATTAATTATCAGATTTTGGCATGTATGTGAATTTAATGATCAAAAATAATATTTCAATATCTTTTCTCTGGTCCTCATTTTATTACTATTATTATTGTTGTTGTTAATGAGTTATAAGTCACAATGAAATTTAGATGACGACATACAAACTTTAAAAGAGGATGACCTCATTTGCCCCTTCCAAATAGTTCCTCACATGAACGAATTCTATGTCCCTGATAGGACAGCGGTGAGGAACAAGTGGTCTGAGGTCAACAACCGTTACCACTCGGCTAGGAATGCCCCCTCTTCAATTTTAATATGAATGTAAAAAAAGCGAACAAAGAAAATATTTTATAGTCTAAAAATGATGAATAGCTGACATGGTATACATAATAACAAATGAGGAATCATATACATAACTCCAGATAAATAAAAACGACATGTTTATTTTCTTTTAAAGATCCTGTATGTACATTGAAACTAATGCAGTTAAGCACAATTCAGTGAAACTATGTACCAGAATATAAGTTTCCTACCAACACAATATACAGACATCTGAAAATGTGTTACATTTATACAAAAAGTTTTATAAATAAGTTTTAAAAAAAATGCATCTTTTTTGTCATGACTTTACCAAAACAACACTTTTTTATAACCTTCCTATATTAACATGAACTGTTATATCCGGTCATATCTTTATAAGATATGCTTTTTATAACTTATCATATTGATAAGTCTTCATTTGAGCATCGGATTGTGTCTTATAAGACCATAAAGTTTTTAAGGTACAAGGACTATTTGTTTATAATGCACATACCCTCGTTATTAAATGGGGGAAAGGTCGTTGTAGTATTTGACTCTTCCGTAGTTGTCATCTTTGGAACTGTTTCTGTTTCTGGTACGGTTGATAACGTCGTTGTCGATGTGGTATCCACTGTTGACATGCTACATAGGTGCACCGGCCTGTATTCCGAATCATTACACTTGACTGTCAAATTATTGCCTATGCGCGATAGAAATATTGAAACACATACATTTATCAATCAATTATAAGGGTTATAGAAAAAATTTAAGTGATTTTCATATAAGCATTGTTATCTGTTGAATATGCAATATACAATGTTTAAATTATATAATGTTTTTTTTTTGTTTTCACTAAGATCAAATCATATAATTCAAATGTTTTAAACATGTAGAAAAAGATGTTTAATGTTTACCTTTTACATGAATCCATATCATTTTAGGCAAATAATCACCAAATAGAAATGTTATGTCGGTCACATTGTTGTCAACTGTAATATTTTTGTTGTATACAGAAAAGGTTGTGCCATTCTCAGTACATTCAAACAAGTCTATACAATCGATTTCAACCGAATGTCCGGCACATTCAATATCATTAATATATGGCCTGTAGTCAACAACTTCTATACTGGCATTTTCTGAGTTCCCCATAATGCTACATGAACAATTTCTTGTAGCGTTACCAGTTGTATTCAATGAAATATGTACGGAGTCTGTTTCTTGTCTCCATGGTGAACATAAATCTTTGAACAAATCTGAAGACAATATGATAAAATATATAAAACCTATCATGCAATTTGTCAGCTATGTCAGAATGATTTGCAAGATCTTCGGAAGTTGTGGGGATTGACGTGTTTTGTGTGTTTTTGAGTCTTCCACGGCCAACTTGAATAATTGAATTGTTATGTCATTCTAACATGTAAACATGTGGATATTGACCAGCTTTCCAAAATGGGTAGACATAATTTATTTACAAATTATTATAGACTTAAGCAGCATCATAACATTTTTAATCGCATAATTTAGTTGCATTTAACGATGTAGTGATATATTTAATTAAATTATTTTAATGTCGTCAATTATCATATGTAATTAATGCTACTATTATGCAAACATATGTACAATTTGGCAATAAAATCTCAATGCTCACCTTTTTCTACACACTCATACATTATGTTGGCTCTCCATAAATATTTAGTAGTCTCGTTGCTTTGTACTATATCATCTTGAGAGAAGTTGCATTGGCTCTTTCTTGAGCAAGCCTGATAAAGTAACGTTTCAAAATATACAATTCCATCAACTGTATCCCAGTGACCTTGATTTGCTTGTAGGTTGCAGCCATTACAAATTCCAGTGTTTCCAGTTGTTCTTTTGGAGATCTGAATCTCTTTTATTCTAATTTGTTGATCTTCGGAACATGACAATGATTCAGATTCATCATTACAAGGACTGCTTTTAAAGTTTTCATGAAGGAAGCATAGTATTGATGAGTTATCGGGAAAAGAATTCACGGAACCTGTGAAAAAGTAGTTTATGAAATTAAATTTAACATTTTCAATGCCGTAATAATATTTTCGCATAGAATTGTAAGTAAAAAAATCAACAACTTGTATTGAAAGGTATATTCAATAGTATAACATGCCAGAATAAATAAACTAAACAAATTAACATTTCTATGAATCTACCGAGTGCATTCCTTCCAGGTGGCCTCGGTAATGTAACAAATAATTATTGCGACCTTGTAGATATTTCGCAAGGTTTTTGTATTTGAATGACAAATAAAAATGACATCATGTAAACCTAGCAACAAAACAATTTGGTATGCATGTACTTGATTTAATGTTTCGAGTTCAAATGACTACTGAGATTATACAATATGCTTTACTTTGTGTAACTGGAAAAAGAGAAAATTAACTTCCTCAATTTTAAGATGAATATCAACTAATAACTATCCAAGTATTTCGGGTACAATGTGGCACTTTCATATCACTGATAAGGCGAAATTGTACTTCTAAATATGTATTCGTTAAAAACATTTTATTGTTAGATGAGTAATAATTAAAAAAAAGTACTGTGAAAATTACTTCTACACTTACCTAGATAAACAAACCAGATCATTAAAAACATTGTGAGTCCTACTTCAATAACCTTGTCATCCTTTATGCAATTACAGTGTTATGGTGTTTACACAGTGTTATCTATTTCGTTCCGCTTAACGGTCGTAAATGTTAATAAAGAAGAAATAAAAAAGTCACCGACACAATGATTCATTGGTGCAATAAATAACGTAAATGGTTGTGAGACATGGAAATGTATAGAGATTGTAGAGCTATCACGTTGTTGAAATTTATCAAAAGTATTTATGTCAGCATGAGCATTATAAAAATACAAGTGATATTTGGCGTACCTTTCATTTTTTTATTTAACGGCATCTTTTGCAAAATGATTATTTAAATCTAAATGCACTTTAAATTGTAAGAGCATTAAATTATTATTATTGTAAATTTATGTTATCATTATATTATGAAACGTTGGTTTATGTGATTAAAGAAAAATGTGTGAGAATAAAAGGCCAAAAAAGTGGTGGCTCCATAATTATAATAGTCTATATTGACTTCAATGCATCGCGCCAATAAAAATAATAATAATATATTATATACTTATAAATGAAATATTGAAAAATATTGATAAAATAAAATGTGTATTTTTATTTTCCGTATTTTCACTGTAAAAATCTATTTTTCACTGCAGTGAAACATATTTTCCGTATTTCCACTGGTGTCTTGCCGGACTACTTTCTCTTAACTTCTGCCAGTATAGAAAATTTTAAGGAAAAGACTGTCAAATTGTGATGTCTAAAAAGAGAAAAATATATAAAATAAACAGAAAATTCAATTTTTTTTCTATAAATACATGATTTATTTTCATCTTGTGGCATGAAAATTATCATATTTCACTCGTGGCTACCGCCACTCATGAACTATTTATTTTCATATCGCTCGATGAAAATAAATTATGTATTTATAGACAAAACTTGAATATCCTCTATATATTTATTAAAAAAAGGTAACACATGTTTTTCGTTTTACATGGCTTCGTATATGTTTCTGCTATTCATTAATTTTTTCAGACCAAGTACAAAATAGTCGCAAATGAAGAAAGTAACATATGGGTTAGTGTGCCAAGTCTAGTTGGATCGCATTTTACAATCAGACAAATAAAATATATTAAGGAAATTAGCAACATTATAATTACATTAAATATATCGTATTTCATTATTTTACATGCAATACATAGCTTTCTTTTGATAATATTCCAAAATACAATAAATTTTAATTCTTGAATAGGCCAATATATTGTGTTTATTCTACTGTTTTTCAGAAAGGTAATATATCAAAGGAATTATATGTTTAATTCTGTACAATTTAAGACTTTAGCTAAAATTGTATTTAAAATATAGAATAGTTTTTCATTCTTTTGAAACAATGTTCACATTATACAAAAAAAAAATGAAATGTTTAGTTGTCACTTTAAGAAAAAAAATCCTGCATTAACTTGTCAAAAACATATTACCATTGATTTACCCAAAGACAGCAATATGACATTTACTTCTTAGCTGATTAAAAAATAAGCTAATAACGTATAGACCATTAAATTTAAGTAACTTATCATATATTATAGAAAATAATTAAAACCAATCTAGTACAAAGCTTAATTTTAAACATAAATCTCTTATTGTTAAATTTGTAAGGTTTATCACAATTATACGGACAGTCGTATTTTGGCCGTCATTGAAATTGACTTCTCTGTTAATTTTTTGCGTTCACAAACACTGTTTATCTGTATGTCAATAATGTAATTAAAGTTCATTTCAAATTTTCTTCAAGTAATAAACCGTAAACAACAATTATCCTTATAAACACCTTTAGTTACTATAGATACATTGGGTGTGTTCTTCCGAAACAAGAAAACACGGAAGTTTTGAACACTTGTACATTCCGTTCTTCAACAAGGAAACAATCATCTTGTATTAAATCGACAAAAAAACAGACGCGTAAGGAAAGTAAATTTTAAAAAGGTCACCCATTGGATTAACGAAAGGAAAATGGCTTATAAGCCAACCAGTAAAGTACAAATTATGAAAATTATGAAAATGAGTAAGAAATTATCAGTAGATTATGATCAAAACATATATTTAAAATAATTACTAAAAGACTAAAAAATATTTCCCAGAATACTGAAGATAAGAATAACTATCAGATTGTCTATTATCAACAGAATAAACGTAAAAAGTATCAGAGACAAATAATTTTATTCGTTTTGCAGTTGAATTCGAGATAACAAGCTATCATTAACAAAGTGACTTCATAAGCTTAATCTCCCTTTGGTATTGAGAGAAGGTAAATAAACTCAATGAAATGTACGAGTTTAAAAGTACGTCAAGTACTAGTAAATGCTTTTTGCCTTGAAACGTTCTTTCTATTGCCATATGTATGATTAATGCATCTCTGATTTGTTTCATAATTGGTTTGTCCCGTGATATTATTTGCTTACAATTTCCAACAAATTAATAATAAAACTTTTAAATAAATATTTCAATTGGCAAAACACATATTAAAGAAGTGTAAATTTTACAAAGATAAATAAGGAGCATTTACCTTGGAATGTTTAAGAAAATTTTCTGCCTTAGATCTTAATTTTCCTTATTTGCTTTTGTTAAAAGAACAATACTTCCGAAAACGTCTTTAAGGAAAATCATAATTGAAACACATGGAAAGAAATGGTGGTCATCATTCAACTTGTTGAGTTATATGCCCCTGAATGTGAGTTATACTTTTCATGTCATTTTCAACAACAGGTAACAAATAGCTATAAAACAGCATTTGTGGTTCATGAAAATCCTTTGCGAAGACTCACATTTACTGACAAGAGAAAGCATTAACAAATAACACGACTATTTGGATAATGTTAAATCTTTATAGCCATTTGCTGTTATCATGTTGACATGGTGTCATCATGGTGTTATCATGGTGCCTCCTTAATAAACTAACA
Organism: Ruditapes philippinarum; assembly: GCF_026571515.1. Lineage (NCBI taxonomy): Eukaryota > Metazoa > Mollusca > Bivalvia > Venerida > Veneridae > Ruditapes > Ruditapes philippinarum. The sequence goes on along the minus strand of NW_026853081.1, from coordinate 189,881 downwards.
TATATGATTTTCCTCATTAACAGAGTTGCAAAATCAAGTTATAACAATAACTATGCCAAGATATATGAAATTCTGATAAATTAGTACAAAAAAACAACTATTTAATCATTTTGTATATGGAATTTGATATATGCATTAATTTCTAATAACTGTTTGAGCTATGATTCGTCTTTTTTTACTCTAGAAAAATGTTTCCAAATTCAGTGGTCATGCGAACTGGGAATTGTGCATTCCGTAAACATTGCTTATCCTCATTTGTACATCATAATTGCCATTCTATATTTCAATGAGAGATCATTTAACATTTCCTTGAACAGATAGAACACCAGGACTAAATTGTTCACCTTTGACAAAGACTCGAGTAAAAAAACCTATATGCTTTGGCTGTATTCATTAGTTGATATAAAAATACGACTGGCCACAAAAACTAATAACATACTAATAACATACTAATTTACATATTAGCTCTTTATCAGTATGACATTGTTAATTTTATTATATTATGAATAGTAACAACGAGGCTCGTTCCATGTACAAAGTAGAAATGAAATTAATTTTCTTCTTCATTTCTTTCTTTCTTTCTTCCTTCTTCTTCTTCTTCTTCTTCGTCGTCGTCTTCTTCTTCTTCCTCTTCTTTTTCTTCTTCTTTTCCTTCTTCTTCTCCTCCTCCTCTTTCTACTTATGCTGAATTTCAAGTAGATCCGCTGTAGAAATCATGCCAATAGTTATCTAAATGGTTCCATAGTACTTAGATTAGGGTGCACTGTACAAAAAGTCAGTCAGATTCGTTGTGTTTTCTACTGATGTTTTCTTTGTCAATCTAGAAGCGAGCAATTCACTTGAAAACAGTTGAGGTATGACCTTTTATGTTACGAATAAATATATGTGTCATTAACACATGTGATAACAAAATTATCATCTTATCAACATTGCGCTGAATTTGCCTATTACCCAGCAATTGTAAACACATGGATAAGTTTTATCATTTTAATGTACATTGTCAATTGAACACACTTCCGTGTTTCATAATTGGACCTTAATTGAATGTTTAACATTATTATGAAATGTTGGTTAAAGTTATCTCTGTTTTCTCGGTCCTGTGTGCGATTTGTACATACGCTAGTGGATACTATGATAGTAAGTAGGGTTTTCAATATTTAAAATACTTGTCAATAGTATCAACTGTTTAATAACAGCTGCAGCTCGAAAGGCACCTGAGTTCTTCCTCCACCAGTAAAGTTGGAAAGTCATCGTATGACCTTTACGGTGTCGGTTTGAAATCAAAAGTAACAAGCAAATCAATATCAATTGCAAAGTAGAAAGAATAACACCAAAATATGTGTCTATATATAGCATCATTAGTGCATGAAATAATGCACTGAGGGACAACTTTGGTCTTCATTCAACAATTAAGCTGGAAAGGGTCTCCATAAGACCGTTTACATTGTCGACATGGATAAATATCTAACCAACTAAAATAACAGATAATACATGATTACATGTTTCATTTCATAATCGTATGTGTACACGTTCAAATGTTTCAACATTTCGTTTTTTGACTTCAATAAACCGTGCATGCAGAAACTTAGGTAGATTAAGTTTCTATTTGTTTAGTTGCAGACAACAGTTCACTATTTAACTAATTTTCTCGAATAAGTGTTTATATTGCACGTGCATCTGATAAAAAGGTGTTGATTTTTCTCTAAATTATGAATCTTTTTATGTTTTAACAAACATGTATAAAGTACACATGTCATAATATTTTATCCGGCTGCATAACATTTGAAATATACATGTATATGAGACAATATTGTTAATATATCAATGTCAAAAGCAGCCGAATAAAATCATAATACGTTTTTCATCCTTGTAGTTATTGTTGTGATGGATAACTCTTTGATAATAAAGTATTTGCATCTCATTATAGATGACCAGGGTGTTCTGAGAAAAGTTGTTTGTAATGAAGGAATGCACAATTTTAAAAATGTAAAATGTGTCCAAGATGCAGGCGATGATCCTATTGTGATCGGCCTCCACAATATTATGTTCGGGTACTTGAACATGTCGACCAACTGTTCGGAAACACAAGGTATGTTTGCTGTCTGTATTAACCATGGATATTATTACAAAATCCTGCGTACATAGCTACTGCATTGGCCTCTGATATCAAACTATCAATACTAGTGGCATTTTGAACATAGAACAGGTAACCCCTGCAAATACCGTATTACTGTATGACAAGTTATTCAACTTTGTTCTTCACATTTGAAAGTTGGGAGGGAGAGAGTTAATGTTAAAATTTTGGTTCCTAACATTCGAAAAAATATCAGGTTCTCTAAACATTCTCTTGTTAATGTATTTATAACTTATTCAGTACTGCAGATTGGACTAAATTTATTTTTCAGTGTTTAACCAATGTAAATGAATTATTAATGCGACAATTATTAACACTTTTTATACATTTTTGAAATATTTTAAATTGTTTTTATCTTCTAACTATAATCGGGCTACGTTTGTTATTTACGAGTTTCAATGTTTTCATTTTACATCAGATATTTAATCGATTATGCAATCCTGTAAGTGGGTCATACTGTATTATAGATTTTGAAGATACAACTATGTCAATTTATCTTAAAACTGATATATAAAGTCATGGCATATATATTACATTGCACAAACGCCAAAATGAAATGTTGAATATCTTGTTATATAATTTCTCTGGTTTGTTATGATCATCGAGATTAAAATGTGCTGCTGAAGTCGGTGCTAGCGGGTGTAAGAAATGTTATGCATTCAAATACCTCTTCCAGAATATTTTGATTTATATTTAAGAAACAGACTTAACATATTGATTGATATGTAAATATCGTATTTTGAATCAAATAATTTGCAGAAACGGAAGGTTGTGAAGAGAGAATGTCCGATATCCAAACGGGTTTAATGCTTGAAAAGGGGTCAGCACAAGTTGCCATGAATGCTGTACAATTTCCGGCGGTTGACAAGTCTCATGATTGCAAAGGTTTTGGCGATATACCGGATTATATGGCATTTAATTTCGAATGTCTAAAATGTATGACTTCATATTTCCTTGCGTTTAATTGTTTTGTCGAGTCGCTAAAATATAAACCCCATATAAACAAACACAGTCAAATGTATGAAAATATCTAAATAATCTTAACATACGTAAAGCAATTACATCGATATTTTTTCAAAAAATTAAAATATCGGAGGCAAAAATGCAACATAACAATTCATTAAATCTAATCATGTTAATACCATTGTAATATACTTTTGATTGACTTATGAACTCTGTACAAAATAAGTTAATGTCCGAAATCGCTTGGCGACTTTTTAATACGCATATAAATATGTATTGAAAACGTTAAACATTTTAAGACTGTTTCATATTATTGAAGCATCAAGTATATCAGACATATGTAGTGCGTCTACAAAAACCGGTCAGAAACTATCTGTCTACAACAATGGCTATCCGGCTATCCGTTCCGTTGATGGCACGCATCACTGTGAATGTAAAATTACCAGCCCGGCACCGGTTATTTCAATTACAATTTACGACTACCGATTAAACTGTACTGGTAATCAACAAAACTTGACAATTGAACAAGAACAAGGTTCTGTGTTAGTTTCCGTCTGCGACTCTTTCCGAAGTGGACAATACAATTCTTCTAATCAGAATCTAACAATGGTGTGGAAAGGACAAATAAATTCAATTGGACTCTTCTGGGTTGGCTTTCAAGGTACATATCTGTAAATCGGATTATGTTAAGAATCAAATAGTTTTGTTTCTTGAGCACGTAAGGTTTTGAAAAAGCGTAAAATGCATTTCATGGTTTATAGTTACATAATAATTTATTATCATAGATAAAGACTATATACATTGTTTTGAATATGAAAGCTCATTGTTTAAAAAAAAAACAATTTGGTCTAAATCAGCGGTGAGAGACAAATGATCATAAGACTCAATATCTGTCCATGATCAATTATATATTACATTTTTATGGTTAAAAGGGTTACTCTTTCAGATATATTTTCCGATGATTTTAATATCAAATAGTTGGTTTTGAAATGATAGAAAAATTATTAAAAAAGAATACATGTAATTATTAAGTACAAAATAGTAACTTACAAACAATAATGAGAACTCGAGAGACGAGGCTAGAGATAGATGTATAATGTTTCTTAAATACTCACTATACGAGTGATTTTATTTCTTGTCAAACAAAGAATTTTTATTGTTATTTCTTATTGATATTTTTGTTTGTTTCTACAATCTGAAGCCGCCAGTCATTTGTCAAATGTAACAGTTAACTGCTATCCAATTTGGGATCCAACAACTACAACAACAACAACTACTACTACTACCACAAAGTCAACAACCACGAGTAGTTCTTCTTCTACTACTAATTCCCTTACCCCTTCACCGTCAATTGCTACAAATACATCAAAACCATCAAATGGTGTTCATCAAAGTTCGTCGGCCACATCAACACAAAAGATGAACAACGCAGAACATCAAACTGGACCAATGCCAAGTATAGTTATTGTTCTTCAAGTTATTTTCAGATCAGATTTTTGTACTGAACTCATGATGAGTTTTGTTATGGAATCTGCTTTTAATTTTGAACTGTCCATTCAAAGTTTAAGTGATTGAAAATACAAAATTGAGCTACAAATAGAATCTTTGTCAAACTGCACGGATGTGTTCTATACAGGTGACAAAGGCTAATCACTTCCGATTTCAGCAGGTTGATAGTTTATCAATTCTGTAGGTTCTAAGCTTACCTACACGTCATTATGTTACACTTTTGATTTTGAAGTTTTCAAAAATGCCTTTTCAATTTCTTCAATATTGTGCAAAATTTAAACGCAAGAACTGCACTCAACCCTTTTAGATTTTAATCAAGAATTATATTTTACAGTGCTTAGTTTAAAAATGGTTATTATTAGAGTTAAATTTAATCAAGTAAAGCAATTTAAAAATACTTTTGTAAATATCTAAAAATATTGATGTTTTCATATGACATAATTTTAGTGATGAAGATGAAATGAATAATTACATGTTTATGTTCAAATTGTTTTGAAGCATCAGTCGCATACAATAATCATATTTTCCATACTTTTTTAGAGACCGTGGTATATGCCCTAGCAGGGGGAGGCGGTGGTCTTTTACTAATACTCGTTATTGTGTGTGTAATCGCTGTCAAGAGACGTAATAATGTGACGGTAATGATTTAAGCTTTTTTTGGTACTGCACATACTTAAAATATTTCTAATAAACCGATCATGAAATCTTAAGTAATAGTTATATTCAGAAAGTTTTTTTTCTTCTTTTGGTTTTTCTATTTTCTTAGTTTTATATGTTGTTGCTTCGTCGGAATGAACTTCTTTATACACTGTTGTCATACAAATACAGATGACTAAAATGTTTGAAGAATGAATTACGTAATTTAACTTCTCCAGATTTAGACAGTTTTATTTTTAACAAACTTCTAAGCTGTAATTCAAAATTTATGTTAATTTTCCACCGTTATAATTTTTATCGTTGTAGGAAATTGAAATTGACCCATCTCTGATAATGAATACCACACGCGGGAATAACAGCGTATCAAGGGGTCAAATACCATCTAGGGTATCTACAACTTCTCAAGGTAATGCTAAAGAGAATCGTAGAACATCAACAGAAATAGAACTAAATCAAAGAGGTGTCAAAGGAAGGAAAGCGTCTGATTATGAAATGGACAAATATGTCATGGATAAAAGAACATCCAGTCGGATACAAGACCAAACTGTTTCTGTACCTAAAGTTAAGAAAGTAAATAGTTAATTGTGATTTACGGAAAAAGAGATCTATGTACAATGTTAAACCACTGACAAATATAATATGGAAAAGAATTGTAATCAGGCTGAGTAAAAAGACTAGCTCAATGTATATAGAGACAGGACAATATTTTCTGGTATAAAATGTAATCCGGGTGCATCAGTTACTATTAAAATTGAATGAGCAATCATTTAATTTATTTACACACATGCTCATCATTCATCCATTAGATGAAATTGAATTCTCATTAGATAGTATTTTATCATAACATTTTAGTTTAAACATATTTATATATTGAATACATACAAAAAGCATGTTCAATAATTGCACAAATCAAAACGTATATTCAAAGAAAAGGATTTGAAACGGATCACAAATTCTTATAAAATTCTCCTATGGCCCGTTCTTCACTTCAGTGTTGTTATATTTTTCTGGTACTTCGGGGTCATTGATTCCAGCACTTTTAAATGTTCAGAAATTGAGAACCGCTGAAACCGATAGTACGGAGATGGGGCGTGAGAGATGTTGCAGTTTTTCATTATATCTCATGTACAGACTCAATCAAACTGAGTCTGCAATTTTCATGTAATTTTGCTGATTTTAATGCTTCCGAGGGATCACTTTTTCCAGATGTTTTCATATTTGAGACAAATAGCTGTCTACTGAAGCAAAAGTGTTCCTTGTGTTATTGTATTGTTGTTGTTGTTGTTCATTTATTTGTTTTGACGATGTTGCTTCTTTGTCGTCGTCAACGCCGTTGTTGCTATTGCTATTGTTGACTTCGTTGTGTTGTTGTTATTGTATCATTTGCATGAAAACAACTTAAAATCATGTAATCAACTGAATGCTCTATATGGTAGCTTTAAGATAATTTTATGACAATAAAACAGAGATCAAACAAAACGCTCTCTATCTTAACCAATCAAAATACTTTTTTCTAAGAGCTGTAGGCAAGGCACAGTGTTTTATATAGCCCTTTTTGGATTTTTGGAGTGGGTACTACCTCTCACCTTATTAGATGTTGACTCAGACATTGAATTATATAGGTCAGATGAACCGGTTTGAAATTGCAGAAAATAACACTGTTAAATCTCTTCCTAAACATATTTGGATTTTTCAATGAATGTCGGTTGATAACGGGTGATTACCGAATTGTCAATAATGCATTTGCAGCTAAGCACTTCTTAAGCTAATATCAAGATAATGTTTGCTATTGACATTATGCTTAAGACACAGTCTAATAAAGGTGTACTTAAATTACAAAAGACCTTTGAGGAGAGGATATTAAAGAAATAAATTGCATTTCTTAATGAATGATTGCAGACAATCCGTACTGTGATCCATTTAGAATCCCTTTGATAAGACAAATACGGTCAAGTAAACTTCAAAGTTTATGTAATTTGTCTTGTAAAAAAATGATGACTAATGAAAAAAATAAATCGAAGTTCTTTAAATAATTTTGAGGATAAAACTAAACAGTTAAAACAAAGCATTCGACGGTTTATTGAAATACGATAAAATATGATGCATGCATAACATGTATGCAAAACTGAATTGACAACGTATTTATCAGCAAATAAGGTCAGAATTAAAAACAATGAAGTAAATTCATGTAAATATATTTCATCAAATAAGGCAGGAACGATTTTGAGTTTTCAGATTGACATAAAATATGTAAGGTTTATCAGATAGATATGAACGACGTGAACACTTTTAGATGAAACGCGTTGTACGTAGGTAATCATCGCAAAACATTAGATCTTCGCTATAGAATCCGATGCGCTTTTACATGGAATATATCTATGTTTTAGGAAAATATCACATAAAAGCTAATCAATTCAATCGTTAACCTTCTGAATTTGTGAAATGCATTTGCCTAGCCTTGATTTTAAAGTCTAGGGGAGTCCAATATCAAAATAGAATTAGTAACAACGTACAAAAATGAGCTACCAACAGTAAAGTGAGCATGGTCTATGCCTGTATGCCTCTATTCTGGTGGCAAAGGCCGATAACTTTCGCTTCTAACAGGTTAAGAGTTATGATTTTGTTGTCAATTTAACCGATAGTGAACAAAAAATAATTTACGATAAGCATACATACTTTTTTAACATCGAGAAATAGTGAAGAAAATATATTTTACATAAAATATCGAATAGATTCTATTGTAATGATTGCACAGTATGCTAAAGTAATTTTCTAAGCATATAAACACGATAGAGCTATTAGAATGCATTGAAGTTTTCTTTTATAAAACATGAGTGGAAGCATTGTTTTCAAGATTTGTGTAGCATCTGATAACGGTATGGACCAATAACTTGTGTGCAAAATGACAGATTAATCGATTGCGCCATTTTTCCCCATTTTTTTTTTTTTTTTTGCAAAAATGACCAAAAATGAAAAGCGTTTTTAACGCTATCTACTAACATCAAGCTAATAAGCGCACAAAGATTTATTTTTTAATTTCTATTTGAGAGTATTTCCTGTCAATTTTAACATCGCCGTTTAAAGTATGCCAGGCGTTCTATGTAAGAATTTCAAATATTACGTTTTAAGTTTTATGACCTTAGTGAAGGGGATATATAATTTTAATTATTTACAAAATTTAGTCAATAACTACCGCTTTAAAACCTGACTAAATATTTCAACATTAACATTGAAACACAAATGCAATATTTGTATATTCTATTTTTTTGAAACACTTACTTAACAAACGAATTATTACTCACCCTAACAATCCAAATGCGTATTAAAATAACTATGTGTCATAAAAACACTTTGAATAATTGTATTACAAAAAAGAACTTTTTTTACTTTTTGTGAGGGTTACTGCCTTTTATGCTAGAACAATATAGCATAAAATTTGTTGTAATCTTCGACCAATTGAAATACATCAATTTTCTTTATTGAAAGAGCAAAACAGCAAACAATATTGGATAGTAATATTGAAAAGTGAAGCAAAAATAGTAATCGTTCAATGGAAGTAAAGTGAGTGTACACCGGTATGGAATATTGGATTTCACCTTAAAAATTTAATTGTTTTAAATGTTATTGTATTCGACATTTTTACTTTTACTCTTAAAGGAGATATGTCAAAAGAATAGTCTAAAAAGTCAAACTAAATTTTAAAGAAGATAACTTGTAATTTTTAGTTATTATCTACTTATTTACGTTAGAAGGTAGTCACATATAAGTAGGTATAAGTAGTAATTTACTTATAAGTAAGTAGTTTTTACATATAACTAAGTACGTGTAGTTAATTACATATAAGTAAGTATAAAATTACCTATAAGTAAGTAGGTAAAGCATATTAGTAAGTAGGTATTTACACATAAGTTAATAGTTAATTACATATAATTAAGTAGATACTTACATATAAGTAAGTTATACTTTACATAGAAGTAAGTAGTTGTTTACATACATGTAATTAAGTTGTTATTTACATACAAGTAAGTATTTATTCACATATACATGTAAATAAGAAGAATTTTACAAACAAGTAATTCAAACTATCTTGTTAAGCAGTACTAATACCATAAATACAGTTTTCACAATGATTCCAAGCTTATAACGTATAGAGGGCCCTTTTTCTTCTAAAATCCACACGTACAAATTTCATAATGAATAATGTCGAATCAACGTAATATATGTTAAAATTATTTTCAATTTAAGTTCAAGTAGTCGGGCTATAATCTTAATCAAATTTTGTGCAGATATGTAATAAAATAACCACGTGTATACGATACGAACATCGTCCTAATATTGTTTAAATGATTGTTTATTCTTGCGATAAATTTTATCCTTGCGATAAGCAAATAGATATAGAGCGATGAGCAGACCAACGTACTGGTATAAAAAAATAAATTGTTTAAACCAAAGAAAAAAAATTAATCAAAATTTAGATATAAACTAAGCAAAATGCAGTCCTTTTAACAAAATAATCTTAATGCTATGAAAGTTCAAATTTATGAGTTAAAGGATTCCCCTGCTTTAATTCATTGTACCAAAGCCCGCTTATCAGCAATTGTGTACTTATGTATTGTCAATTGAGGACGAAATAATCTCTGTTTTTTCGCCGCTTTGTTTGATATGAAAGGATTTAGTATTTGCATTGATTGCACACAAGTTTGAACGTATTGTCTCTTAGTTACACCATATCTCATGGAAGAAAACAAAACAAATGAGATTATATACGGTTTGTTCGAACATAAAGAGTAAAAGTTCTGATTTCAAATGTTAAGTTTAAATTTGCATTAACTCGAATATTGTCATTTCATTAAGTTTTACAAAAGAAGAGAGTAGGATTATTTCTTGTAAGTAGTTTTAACCTTCAATTTAAAAACAAGTCCGACTCAGCTGCCTCTTTTAAATATCTGCAAGTTGTGTGCTTGTTTTAAGATAAGAATTTTAGACAAATTAAGTATTGTTGTTCTTTTTAAAGAGAATTAACTTCGCTCATATCATTAATTGGAATTCATTCATTTCACAACACTAAATAATACTTCTTTTGGTTAACCATCTTTAGTAAATATAACAAAACAACGTTTTATAATAATTTGAAATATTATTTAATCTCTATATTTTCTTTTAATTAATATTACTATAATTTATAGATTCGACACAAAACAAAGAGACAAAACTCCATGTATTACAAGTTTAATATGAAATTAGTTTAAAAAAGTAATTCATATATTTTAAAATAGGTAAAAACATTGATGTTGATATCAAAACAGAACAGAGCAATTAATGATAAAAATATTATGTCTTTTATTTAGTCTAAAAATGAAACATATAGCTCTTATGTTTTCCATTTCAGCTCATCGCAATATTTTGATCACAAATATAAAAATACATTCCGCATGTGTTTATTTTTTTTAAAAAGTGTGTCATAAAAGCGATGTAAAATGCGTGTCATAATAGCGATGTAAAAATGTGTGTCATAATAGCGATGTAAAAATGTGTGTCATAATTGCGATGTAAAAATGTGTGTCATAATAGCGATGTAAAAATGTGTGTCATAATAGCGATGTAAAAATGTGTGTCATAATTGCGATGTAAAAATGTGTGTCATAATAGCGATGTAAAAATGTGTGTCATAATAGCGATGTAAAAATGTGTGTCATAAAAGCGATGTAAAATGCGTGTCATAATAGCGATGTTTTAATATTAATTCTTCTTATGTTTCTTTATAATTTCTAATGGCTAAATTCAATAACAAAAACGTCGCGTGTGATAGTTTGCATGGTTTAATACATGTCATGAATTAATCATTTATGAAATATTGTACAATAACATGCAATATGTTCTCTACCTAAAAACTGCAAACTAATTGCGTGAACGCAGTTGTAAATTGTTTATTCAAACACCTTGTTTTATCGTAACTCATTTTAAGTGCGTTTAATGATTTATTATGAATTTCAAATAATCAAAGCCCCACCTGGAGAATGTGGGCATGAAATATTGACATCTTCAAGCAGCTGTAGTTATTTGCAAATAGTGGAAAATGAAAGTATATTATATCTATAAAAGCATGTCTATGGAAGAATGTGTACTGAAATATTGTGTTAAGATGTTCATTTATCTTTTGCCTGCTAGTGAATACTCATGAGGCTAGTGCAGACCAAGATCTATGTGGTCTAATTATGGTCGGCTCTGTTTGTCAAAATTGGAAGATGGGCTCGTCCGTTTATGAGGGTTAAATTTTGATTTCTGCTTAAGCCGGTGCTGGGGGGGCGTGGACGGTAACTTGCACTTTCCAGTACCGTCCTCATATGAACAGGCTCAATCAAACCGAGCCAGGAACATTTACAATATTGCCGTGTTGGGCTTTTTTTAGGGATTCTGTTTTTCTCTATTTGAAAAATGGGCTGTGTTTTCTCTGCCACTTTTTCATGTATAAATAAATATTTAACAATTATAAATTCCCTAACATTGAAAGAGCAAGGGATTCTTCTTCTTCTTCATATGGTGAAGTTTTTTTTCTGTATATGACCCTACCTTTTCTTAATTTAAGTATATTGTCTAGGGCGCATCTACAGGTCTGAAAGGTAAAGGTCGGAAATTTCACATGAACCTTTAACACTGTGAGTTGAATTTGTCAAGCAGATGAACCCCATTAGATATACGGTTTATCTATAAGCTTTAATAACATTGATACAATATGTAACTGTTTAAACACTTCTCAATGTGTTATCTATTTATATTTGATCGAGTTAGAGCAATTACAAATACTTGTGATACTAGAGAATACAAACTACCGTGTACCCGTGCATAGTTGAACTTTACTTTTTGAATACCATGAATAAGGATACCCTGTTTCAAAGGTTATAAAGAAATTATCTAGCTCAAACTCAGATCTCGGGTATCTGATTGGTCAGAAACTGCCACAGAATGTACACAGACCAATGAAAATCCTGAGATTTGAGACTGAACTGAAGAAAAAGATTAATAACCTCAAGGCCAATATTTGACACCAGTATAAAGCTAAACCAGTCCAAACTTCCATGAAGCCGGCCAGACGTTATGCATTTCGTGTTGGAAATTAGATATTGCTGAAGTCGGTGCATGGGGGCGTGTGACATTTAAAACTGTTCGTCTGTTCTCATGAAAAGACTCAATTTTAACATATTTTCATTTATATATTTTACATAATTTATATACTTTGTTTTCTGTGCTATCGAATTAAATACTTCCGCAGTTAAACGCCTAATTAAAATTACTTAAACTTAATTAAAAGTCCTTAAACTTACAGTGTCGGACCAAGAATTATAACAGGGCAAGTTCGTAACACAATAATCATCCGGAGTTTTGGATTATTGGCGTTTAATGACCTTTTAATCTGTAAGTTTAAGAACACCTCTATAAGGAGATTACTTTAAAGTGTATGATTTTGTTTCCTGCAATGTCGTAATACTTTGGGATTTTAAATGTCTTGCCGACAGTCTGACATACACTTGCTGTGTACGGTCAGCGGCCAGTCAATTGCACTCATCTATAAATTCCAGAATAATATGCAAGTGGTTATAGAGAGGGACCTTGATGATGATGATGATGATGATAATGATGATGATGACGACGACGATGACGACGACGACGACCACCACGACGACGACGATGATGATGATGATGATGAATTGTTAACTTGTCAATCAGAATATCGCTCGGTCTTTTTTCTGTTATGTACCTTTCACACACACCCACGTTTTTTCAGCTTAATTAAAATGTTTTCTAATGTATAGTATTCACAACATACGCGTGGGGGCAATTAAATCACTTTAAAAAGCCTTGTTATCTAACTTTTGCATCTTTTTTATATCACAAACAAGGACATAATCACGAGTGTCAAACTAAAATAACAGAGCTTTTATAGAAATAAAAAAGGCGAACAATATCAATCCTTGATATTTATAGCATCAAAAGCCTGGTGCTATATATTAATTGGATAATCCAACATCTGAACAATAACTGATTGATTTTTCACCTACGTTCTAATCGATCTTCTCGCAGAAATGGAAACGATGAAAAGGTCGTCATGTTGAATAACGAGATAAGAAGTAAAGCCCAGATTATATGATTAATAGTTATAAGGCACTGGAAATAAGAGTTTGTTAAACAGTGCAATAGTAAAAATGGATTATTGGATAATAATAAAAAATACTGGAGCGTTTCGTGAGTGGTTATAGTGACATGGCTTTGGTCAGTGGGTCAGTAGATTAAAAACCAGTTACACACCAGACACTCTAATATTCATAATTTTATTTCATTCATAAATGATTGGATTTTTTTTCAATTTTGATTCCAGGAAATGAATTTTGTACAGCACTAGAGTCGGGTCGTGGTGATAAAGCCAAACGACATTCATCAATCTAAAGGAATCAGTGAACAAGTAACCGGATTTTAACGGATGCGGGCTTTACAAAATTCGGATGACTTTTATGTGTTTGGAATTAGATTGATTTCAAAACTTTTTCAAAAACAAAACGTGAAATTGTGTTGACCACTGGATTTATTGTGTGTGTAAATATATTTCTCTCAGAAAAAGACAACATGAGTAGGGTAAGGAAGCCAGGAATTCTTAGAGTGATGACTAAGACCCCAATTCGGGAAGGTTCTACAAGAGAACGGACATGGGAAGCTAAATCTAACGTATCAGACACTGAGATGGCATGTCCTAGACAAATAGAAAACACGTATAAACTTACGCCAGACGACGAGAAGAAATTCAGACCTGGAAAAGTAGAAAGAGTAATGAAAGAGACACTGACTGAATATTTAACTGATGTTGAATATGAAAAGACACTTGGTCAGCGTATGAGTAAGATGTTAGCGGATACCATAAAGAGTAAGGTCAAAGAGTTCAAATGGACACGTTACAAGCTGGTGGTACACGTGATCATCGGTGAGAACAGGGAGCAAGATATCACGGCCGGAAGTAGATTTCTCTGGCTGGACGACACGGACAACTACGCATCTACCACGTTCTCAAACAAATCACTGTTTGCTCTAGCCGTGTGTTTTGGTGTATACTATGAATAACATAGGTTTTAGTGATTAATATTTTAATATTTGAATGTGTATTTAATGTGTATGTGATATATATGAAAGCCATATGACATTCATTGCAGCAGACGATGAATTGTTAGTGATAAAGAGTGATTTCGGGGACAATAATTTTTGTTATTTATGTATTTACTTTTTTTTTAATCTAGAAAAAATATAATTATGCCTGTTAAATAATTACAAAGACGGTGGAGTAAGTTCTAACTATTATACAATGAAAAAATAAACAACGGTTAAGGGATAGTTTTAACAACTGTCTGTTACTTAGATTTCCATTCTTGAAAACCATCTGTATTACAATACTTAAATAGAGAAATAAAAATGATATAAATGGTGATAAATCGATAATGTTTTCCTGTATATTACCCAATATGGAGATGTCAGCCAGAAATAGCACGACCACACTTCCGCAAACTGTCAGTCAATAGTGGTTAACTATTATGATGATTCAAATTGCATACCATACCATGAATTTTTCATGAAATATTCTTTGTTAGGTTTTATTTGAAAAAAGTTTTATTTTCCATAGCAAATCATAGTTCACTTCTACATATACAATTGTTAATTTATACGGTCTACGTATTATTTGCATATATATGTGATGTTAAATGGCATTTAAATCTTGGATACATGTCTTATTGCCCTAAAAGCGGTGCAGGGGGGCAGTATGCGGCCTCCAAACGCTTTTCAATAACATTCTTCTATTTATTTTTCATCAGTAATTTAACACATGTTTTGTCCTGAACTAATTTTAATATCAGTCCCACTATATTACTTCAGTTCTTAAAACTGACGTTCTGTTATTTCCTGCACTGCTGTTGAGGGGCTAAATAACTCCATTGATGGAATTATATAGATGCGTATAAAAAGCGAATTGTGCTCTATTGTATGTAAACCTGATCATAACTTACTGGGAAAGAGAAATGCCCATATACTTGCTGGAAAAGCCCATATAGTTGCTGGAGAAGCCCGAAATGCCCATATACTTACTGGAAAAGCCCATATACTTGCTGGGAAAACCCATCTACTTGCCGGGAAAAGCCCATATATTTGCTGAGAAAAGCCCATATATATACTTGCTGGGAAAAGCCTATATTCTTGCTGGGAAAAGCCCATATAATTGCTGGAAAAGCCCGTATTCTTGCTGGAAAAGCCCATATAAACAGAAACAGTTTCAACAGCTTCTTCTAAATGTTCGTTGGCAATCATTTTGTCATATGATGCCGCTTGTGTTTAATATCACTTGAAATCAATATAACGACATGATTGCCTGATAACCATTACTTTTTTCTTTATACTACACACGTTTCTATAAGCAACGGCGATTTCACCGTTTTGGGGTACTTTCTTTGTAATGAAATCAATAAAGTATGTTTCCTGTCTCTCCACTTACATGCATAGACTTACATTAGCTCTGTATAAGAATTGTTTTAAACCTTTATAAAGAGCCGCAATATATAACACTTTACTTGTTTTATTAATATCTATAAGAAAAGATAACTCAAGTAGGATCATTTAAAGCATAGACATTCTTAAATTATGTATAGGTTAGAGTGCATATTGGGTGTTCTTCGTAAATAAGAAAGCTAAAAGCTAATAGAAGTTTTCACATGTTTTACAGTTTCTTTTTGAACATTATAACAAATTCAGTCGGGGAAAATGGCTAATAATGAATCCGTGTCGTTTTAAAGACAGTTTATTTCGGTAGATAAATATTTGAATTTTCTTTCTATTGTATACAAAAATCATCCTGTACCTGAAGTTCTCAAACTTATACCCGTAATGTTACAAAATATTACCAATTTTTGTAACACAATATAATTGCTTATGCAAATGCATTATGAAATTATTTGAAGATATCTTAATTAAAGTATACGAGTAATTTTTAAGCAAACACTTAAATGAAAATCAAACAAACACTGTCTAAGACTTAAACAAATACACGATTATAGGCCTTGCACCGTTTTCTGCTATACATAAATGCAAATTGCACTTCAACAAGAGCTAAATATCCGATCGATTACAGTATGTAACTTTGTACACAATGAACCAAATAAATATGCTTGCATTCGAATTTCATAGATAAATTCACCGTAAAGCCTAGTGAATTTAATTTTGCCTGCACTCCTTTGACTTTTCGTTTAGCTCTTTGTTCTTTCCGCTTAAAACTTGATTTCAAAAGAATATATTTTACTTACTATAAAACCTTATGTATAATGTATATGGTAAATCAATATAGATGTATAGAATTACATGTTCTTTCTGGTCTTGCTGCCTATTATAACAAACCTTGATTGTAAACAATGAAAGTTATAATTGATTAATTCACTCATAAATTTCACGCGTTATTAAATATTGACAACCTTTGATTCTTTTTATAATCATACCTGATTTAGATAAAACTTTAGTAAAAATCAATTGACAATATGAAGAGTTGGTTAAGTTTGCTAACTATGGAAGTTTGACAACTTAAGAGATATTTAGTTTTCTTTAAGTGTAAGGGACATGATTGTGTAACCACGTATAGTCTTAACAGTTGTCTCTCTTGTCACTGTTGGTCAGATATAAAATACAAAAAAGCAAAGCAAAGTTAACTCTACTTTCTTTCCCTCGGTGGAGGGTGGAGAGATTTGAAGGACTAGGAGCGGCGTAAAAAAACAGAAACTTGTATTATGCGCACCAGCTGCCGATGCCCGAGTAAAGCCGAACAGTGACCCTACAGAGTATCAGAAGAGACGACGAAGAAGGGTGCTAGTTTCGTGGGATCCTAGCACGAAGTGAAGGCTTGCAAGGCAAGCCCTTTGCTTGGCAGCAACAGTCCTTTTCAGAGCTACCTCCTTTTCATATTGTCTTAGGTTACTGTACATTTAGGTTCTCATTGACCGCCATACAGTGTTCTACTTTTGGCTAAAAATCCATATCTCCGTGTCCGTGGACCGTACTCGACATGGCAAGCTGCATTAAGTACCAGAACGGGCGGGTGGACCCTCATTAAACACAGACTATATATACATACTAAGTTTAACTTTCGTGATATTTGTTTGTGAGCTCACTGATAGTATATATTAAATCCACATTATGTATCCTGATAATGTCAACGCGAACATGATAATTGTCAACGCAATTACAACATTGGCAGAACATTATTCGCGAATATACCGGCATTTCCTTTTGCTTACGGCTTTCGACCGTGAGTCAAAATGAAAAATAAGTTATATAGTTCTTACACATAATATAAATAAAAAGTAAAGGTCTTGTTTATTATAGTGTTATCCCTACTGAAAGGGCCAGCAATTTTGACTTATGAGACACCATTTGCTTGCATACCATGTACCTCTCATGTACCGGCCATTTCGGAACGAGAAACACTCATCCTTCCGTGGGAATATTAAAGGGACTCCACTGAGGTTTAAAGCCTAAAAACATAACCTTTGAATTTCTTACATAAATGAGCTGGGGTACTTTAAACAGAAATATGCAAAAATAATTAAGAAATATACTTTGAAATAAATTGAAAATCGTATTTTTATGCTTTTCTTAGCCCGATTTAAGTGAAAAGCGTTAAAACGCTTTTCATTTTTGGTCCGTTTTTACAATTTGAATAATTATTTTGGAAAAACGAAGTGCGCGAATGATCTGAAATTTTGCACAAAGATTAGTGGTCTATCCCTACATCAATTAGTTCATTTATCTGGAAAAAAATATTTTCAGTACCATCATGTAAAAAACCTAGGTGGAGTCCCTTTAAATTATCTGCTCATATACCATCAGAATTCATGACAGTGACTGCATGATGGACCAACCAATTATTGTGCTCAATGTTATACTTTTTTAATTATTTTAAATAATTTCTAAAAAAAAAACATCTATCCGATGTCTAACAGTTGATGAAACTGTCGATTTTATTTGCATTGTAATGCTATGTTCTCACCGCCGATCAGATCAACTCGATCGTCCCGTTCACATTAATTCCCCGATGAAGCCCGACCAAGCTAGATTAAATGCACATTCACGACTCCTACACGACCTCAAGTCGACCCTACACGATGTTTTACGACTTCTTCTCGACGACAACCCGACCAACATCCCGACTTCTTCTCGACTAGACTAACTGTACCTCTGCTCGATCGTTGCCAGATTTTTGTCAAAAAAAATCGGGTAGGAAGCCCGAGCCATACCGACCAAGGTAGACCGCTCCGACCACCCCGATCACGCATGCAGACCGAGCTAGACTGGTACCCGATCGCTTGATCGTGCTTGATCGAGTTGATCTGATCGGCGTTGAGGAAACAGCATTAATGAATCTGGCACATGTTGCTTATTCTGTTAACATCCTTCTTTTTTAATATAAAAAAAAATAGTTTTTAAAATAAGTGTTCTGTAACTCATGGATATGTGTCAACGTATTGTGAAATTATGTTAGTTTTGGATAAGTGTCAGCGCATTAATTGAGCCGCGTCATGACAAAACCAACATAATGGGTTTGCGACCAGCATGGATCCAGACCAGCCTGCGCATCAGCGCAGTCTGATCAGGATCCATGCTGTTCGCTTACAAACTCTATAACAAGTAGAGAAACCGATAGCGAACAGCATGGATCCTGATCAGACTGCGCGGATGCGCAGGCTGGTCTGGATCCATGCTGGTCGCAAACCTATTATGTTGGTTTTGTCATGAAGCAGCGCATTAATTATTTTCTTAACAAGTCCTATGTTTTCAACATTTAAATATTAATTGAGTTAAAACTAGACTGTATTGAAAAACTTCCTTTTCATTCACGTGCTGTGACATTATATTTCATTGTTTATACCAACGATAAAGTTGCCACATTTCAATCAGTATGATTTGGAAATAAAAGGTACTAGTATAATTAATTCATTATTACTACTCTAAATGGATGTAATAATCATAATAAACAATTTCAAAGATATGTGTACAAATACATCATGTTGCGTTTTTTTTTTTTTTTTTTTTTTTTTTTTGTTATGTTTTTTTTTGCAAACATAAATATGATTCGATGGTGTAAGTACGCATATTTTATTTTAAACTCATGTATGTCAGAACACATTTTTATTTCAAGTCCATGTATGTCGAACTATATACAGTGTAACTTCCGAATTCCGGAACTTCTGAAATCCGGAAACTTCTAAAAACCGAACAATTTTTTCGGTCCCGATTTTTCCCCTTCTATTTTTTATTAATATAATACTTCTGAATTCCGAAACTTCTAAATTCTGAATTCCGGACGATATTTTCGTAAAATTAGAGTCAAATCAATGCAATTTTACCTCCGAAAACCGGAAATATTCAAAGGTGTGAAATACATTGTAAATCGAGAATGCTTACCCTGCAGGAAGATTTAATCTCCCTATCGATTGTTTACTAATTAGCGGTGATCGTGTAATTTGACACGCGTTAAAATCACAAACTGTGAAATGGTATGTTTGAAGTGATGTGTTTAATCAAAGTAATTTACCGCGGTCAGTTAATTTGAAGTGTTTATTAGCGGATTAAATCACAATTAGTTTGGACAATGTATGCATCAAACGACTTTAGGGATTTTATTGCATTTGATGTAATAATTAATTAACTAGCATCGGACGATATGTACGTTTATGCCATTAAAAACATTTCTACAAACTGATAGAAATTCAAAAGCATTTGCAGGTGTAAGATAAAAATGTATTCTTTTCATTCACATCTTTATCTTGATTAAAAGACTATTATATATGATATTACAGTAATGGCCACATCTTCCTTGACATTTAGTGATATTAAGTGGCTTAGTCTTGTCCACATTATCATAAACCTCTGAATTCCGGAAACCTCTGAAATCCGAACTTTTTGACAAGTCCCATGGGTGTTCGGTTTTCGGAAGTTACACTGTATATTATTTCAAGTCCATGTGTGTACAATAATCATGTAAGTAAGCTTTCAAATGCTACCACAGCAAATATAAAATCCAAAAACTTCAAGAAAAATCACACATTTAAAAATGATAACAAAAAATATAACTCAAATTTTGAGAAATCGAAAAGGAAATTATTATTATCAAACACCGTTTTCTAAAAGACCTAAAGTTGAGGAACAAAGATGTAAGATCGATAATGATATGACTGTAATTATTTACCAAACGTCAAATCCACGAGGAGATAAATCCAGACATTCTGAACAATGAGACGCTCGAGCTTACAAAGACAACAGAAATTCAGTTTTATGTATTGCGCTTTATCTAAACATAATCACACTAAACGACATTGACATTGTACATCATCGTGTAGAGCACTTGCGTACTATTCAGAAAGAAGAGAAAGTGGATACTAGTATTATAAATCAAGGCTGCACGAATATCCTCTGTGGGTTATAAATCATGGAAAACGCATTGTTGTCAATGAGGGCATAGAACGTATATCAGATGTAAACACAAAGGAATACACCCACCAACGAAATAATCAATAGAGATTTCAGCGAAGAAAATGATGAAAACAACAATATAACCAGTGATTTTGAAATAAAAGCGACCAGCGGAGATTTGCACTTAATAAACAGGAGGTGCTGTAACCAACTTTTATTTTTAGTCAATATGGACCACGTTTTCACACATTATCTTAACAATGATGTTATAAATTGTCTCGTTTTAACCTTTTACCTATATATAGACATGTTTTGACGGCTTCTTGCCATCCCCCCCCCCCCCCCCCCCCATTTGAGGCCTCAAACAGTGTAAAAATGCCATATTAAGGCCTCAAACACGGATTCTCGTTTGAGAAATGTTGTTAAAAAAGTGGTCACTTTTTTCGGCGCGGCCCCCTATCAAAAAGATACATGAAGGGGTTGCCAGAAGGGGGCTGTGCCCCCATCTGTTTGGGGGTTTAAAGGGGGCGGTAGCCCCCCTCATCGCCAAGAAAAATTTGGGCATGTGACAGGCTAAAAACGCCTCAGGTCGATCTTAAGATTACTTGTAACTAACGCTGAAAAGCCTTTTAATCTATCTCAATCCATTGAGAAGTTGCAGCACTTTGAAATCAGTTTTGATGGGAAAAAAACAATGCAAAATAGTGATTTTAGTGCGAACCAAATGAATGTGGTCTACAAAGACTAGTTGATATTGAATTTTGAATAAAATATTAGTGAATTATGGACCCTTCTTTTTAATTGAGATTTCCATTGTAGTTTATATAACATACTTGGCTTCGCTACTGGTAAAATAATGGGTACATGTTACATAGGTATTTGGCCAAGCTGTCTTTACACTTTAAACCTTAATTTGTATAGGTAAAATGTTTCTAACAGGAGTGACAAACAGTATTCTATCTGTGTATGTAGTTTTCCATTAGTTATGTAGTCTGCCCCTTCTTAACCTTTTTATTTGATGTTTTAATGTTCCTTTTAATGAAGCGAAGGGAGTTGTTGGCTTTAGGGGTTATTCTTCTAGCTGTTTATAGATACTGCATCACACCCATTCGAGTAATTGAGTAATTGCTCTTCAGTGCAAGAAATGTAAAAGAAGGAATGTATAGAGAAGAAATGTACAGAAGGAAAAAAGTAACACAAAATGTATTTGTGAGAAAATCGAAACAAGTTTGTAGAGTTAATAAAAGATGAAATATACAGCCTGTCAGTTAAAAAGTTAAAAACAGCCTAAGAACTCATGACACAGTTTACATGTAGTTACCACTTGCCTAAACTGATTCAGGGTAAGGGCTTCTACACGGCCATGAAGTGTGTATTTTGATTTTTATGTGTTCTAGTGATGTTTATTACTACACATTTGTGACAAATAAGGTTGGTTGAATTCCATACCCCATGGTTTTCACACTGTTGTAACTTATATTTAGGTTCTCTTGCAAGATATGTTGTAGTGTACTGTTGTTAAATTGTGATATATATGGCATTGCCATCACCAAATAACCGGACCTGTGAAACTATTCTTTCAGGCAGATCGTTTATACAGAGTAATAATAGAAAGCGGCCGAGGACAGAGCCCTTTTGCACACACGTGGTGTAACGGACACCTCATCTGACTTGCCACCATTGACTGAGACTGACTGTGGGCGACATATGAAGAAAAATTTGACCCACAATGTATCAGTGTTATATTCCTCGGCCTAGTCTCTCTCCCATGTTTCTAACTTATAGAAATCATTTTTTTCGCTTTCCAATCCCATTTAATGAAAAACGGCGTATAACCCCATTTATTTATTTATTTATTTATTTATAAACAAAACTCATGGCCCTTAAGGGCATAAGAGTGAACAATCAACAAAACAAAAAATAATAATACAAACATGGCATGAAGTAAATAAGTAAATAAGGAAGATGACTTATTGAAATTTCAGCATTATAGCTTTGACAAAAATGGCTAGATTAAATAAAGTATTTCTGTTGTCGCTACACATAAGAGCCTGAAAATTTAAAATACTAGGAAACCTTGAATAATAGTTACTGATATACCTGTGTCTTTCATGATTAAAATAAGTACATTTAAAAATAAAATGAAATTCATCACCTATTTCTTGCTGATTACAAAGTGAGCATGTTCTATTTCTCTTTCAATACCAAATAGCGACCTTTCTCTATAGGAATATTAGAATTGAGACATCTAAATTTTTACAGAGAGCAATTGCTAAATTTTTTGGTAAACATAGTAAATAATGTTCTAATTTAAATTGAGTTTTATATATTCTATAGTTTAAACACTTAGCAGAATCAAAAACATCACTATTCCATACTTGTAAAAACTGATCCACGTAATCGTGATTTTATTACATATTTAAAATTATTAAAATTTGCAACATTCTGAGTTATCCAAAAATCAGAACAACCAAGATTATTCAAAGTAGATTTTACTTTCTCGATCCACTGACAATGTAAAATACCCTTTTCATGAAGATTATACATAGTGGCGGTACAAAGAGCACATATTTTTATCATTTTTACCATTAACTAATTTACTCCAAAAATTTAACATTCTGCAAGTAATATCATTTTCAATAGGAAATGCACCTAGTTCTCCCAAGACCATAACCTGAAGGAGTTGACATCTTAAGTTTAAGTATATATTTATAAAATTTCAATTGAAACTGAGAATAATAGAATTATTTTCAGGTCCCCAACACCTCCGACCCATACAATAATATTGGCTTAACCATACTATCAAACAACTGTAACTGAATATCAATTGGCAAACACAATTTCTTAATTTTAGTTAAAAATACTAAACATAGCCTTCCTCGCTTGATCTGTCAAGTGCTTTTTTGTTTTATTAAATTTACCCATTAAAGTTGAATATCACACCTAAATAACTAAAAAATCATCTACAGCTTCAAGAGTGCATTATTGAAATAAAATACAGGCTTATTTCTTAATTTACCACGAGAAAATACAACAAACTTTTGTCTTATCGATATTAACAGTCAAATGCCAAAATTTACAATAATCAAGCATGCAGTTTAGTGCTGTTTGAAGGCCAGTTTGACTTTCCGCGAAAACAACTGTATCATCAGCATAGAGTAATAAGTACAACTTCAAGAATACATCAACTTCATTCATTACTTAACTGTTCATTTATCTGGTCTGATAAAAACTGCAACCCTTCACAATATGTAGACTTATAAGAAAACCAAATCATTAAGGAAAATTGAAAACAAATTGGAGAAAGATTTTCTCCCTGACGGACACCTAAACAGCTTACAAAATGTATCTGACAATGCATTATTCACTTTAACACAAGACTTAGCTTTGTCATAGATATTAATGGAATAACTTTAAGTAATTTTCCCGTCAATATTATGTGCTAACAATTTCCTCCAGAGAGCAGTACGGTTTATACTATCAAATGCTTTCTTGTAATCAATAAAAGAGCAATACAATCTCTTTTTCTTCGATAAGTAAATATCAATCAACATTTTTTAGGAAAAAATTTGATCCGTAGTTCCATAACCATTACGAAACCCTGCCTGTTCCTCAATTAATAGGCCAGACTCTTCCAAAAAAAATAATTTATTCTAGAATTTAAAACTGATGTGAACAATTTACCAAGACAACTTAAAAATGGTTATACTCTATAATTATCAGCATTATTTTCGTCCCCTTTGTTTTTTATAAATAGGTAAAATTATACCCGTACACATGTATCTGGAACAATTCCTGTTTCAAGTACAAGATTAAATAAGCTGCAATACAATGGTAATAACAAAATCTTTTGAGTATTTTAATATACTCATTCAGTATATTATCTTTAGGTGAACATGCTTTGTTTTATAACTTTGTATTTTTTTTAATAAAGTTTTAATAACTTTGTCAATTTTAAAAGTAGTAAATGGGCGATTTAATATATCATTAAATTCTGAAACTGATTCAATATCAAATGCTGTAAATAAATCTTCAGAATCATCATAACTATTTATATTACGAAAATGATCATATGAAATGCTTCTAACTCGAAACCTTGTTCATTACCTCTTCCCTTTCTCACCGAATATTTATTGAGAAAGACACCAGTACTCCTTTGGTTTTGTACATCTAATTTTTAACAATACTTTCTTGGTAATTCCTAAGTTTAGTATTTAATAATTTCTTGTACTTCTTACTACAAGTTTTCAGATTTTTAATAAGTTATCTTGCGTGCGAAAAGATCTGTAATTACGCTTAGAAAGATATAATACTCCTTCTGACTATCCCCTACATTCTAAGTCAAACCACTGATTATTAGACTTTTTTGAGGAGTTAGCCTTTCTCTGTACAATTTTTAACTAGTACATTTTTTCAGCCAGCAGAAGTAGTAATCTACCAGCTTTCAATTTGTGATTTGTTAATAAAGCAAAGTGTACATGTACCTTCACCTACTATGGGTAGCAAATTGAAATTAACAAAATAATTACTAAACCAGTTTACAAATCAATACCCAATTCAGAAACTCATCTGAACTTTCAAAATTCCAAAATGGTTTTTAACTTACAACATTAACATTTACAGTAAGCAGAAAAGAGGGGAAACTAAATTAACGGCACAGGCTAAAACGCAGACGCTAATGCAGGACAATATAGAAATAATATTGTAAACGGAAGACAATATAGAATATTATTATAAAAACGCAGACCCAATATAGATATAGAGTGTTTTCACAAAATTGCCAGAGATATTACGAAATAGAAGGTGTGAATAGACTATTAAACAGCTTTCACCACTTTATTTTTCAGATTAACTTTATTAAAATAAGAGATTTATAAGAATTATTATTTATACAAAAATAACAGATGTTTAATTAGAGATTTAGAAAATCTTTTTTTTAAATGTTTTAATTTAGTATGAAAATATCAAAAAAATAAATATATAAATAGTGCTATAAGAAAGTTTTTTTTTTTTTTCTATGTTAGATTTTAATTTTAAAATTAAAATTTGAAAAAAATAAATTTAATATACTATAGGTCTTTGTATAATTTGTAACGTAAAAGAAATTGGCAAGAACGTAATTATCAAAGTTGTTTACTGTTAATTCTATAGGTGTTGCATTTTACTATATGGTAACATATTGTCTCATTTATCAAAAGTTTTACTATATATCTAATAATTGTCTGCGTTTCACTATAATCTGTTTCAAATTTTCTGCATTTACTCTATATCTTTAGTGTCTACGTTTTACTATATGTTTATATTGGTCTGCTTTTTCAAAATTTGTACTATTATATATCTATATTGTCTGCGTTTTACTATATGTTTCATATTGTCTTGCATTTATCACAAGTTGTCTTTATATTATAGTGTCTGCATTTTAACAAAATGGAATTTAAATCTTAAACAAATTTTCTCTATTATAATTATAGGTGTCTGCGTTTTCCTATATGTTCCATTATTGTCTGGCATTTTATCCAAGTTGTATATAATATCTATAGTGTCCTGCATTTTACTACTAATGGTACATATTGTCTGCATTTTATCAAAAGTTAGTTACTAATATATTATATTTGTCTGCGTTTCATCGCTATATGTTTCATATTGTCTGCATTTACTCTAATAAATAATACCCAGTTGTCTTTACTATTATATATCTATATTTATATTTTATATTGTCTGCGTTTTACTATATGTTTTCATATTGTCTGCATTTATCACAAGTTGTGCTTTATATCTAAATAGTGTCTGCATTTTACAAAATGAAATTTAATCTTAAACAAATATTTTCTCTATTATATCTATAGTGTCTGCGTTTTACTAATGTTCCATATTGTCCTGCATTTATCACAAGTTGTACTATATATCTATATTGTCTGCATTTCACTATATTGTTTCATGTTTACTCTATATCTATAGTGTCTGCGTTTTTAAAACTATATGTTTCATATTGTTCTGCATTTATCAAAAGTTGTAACTATTTTATATCTATATTGGTCTGCGTTTCACTATATGTTTCATATTGTCTGCATTTATCGCAAGTTGTACTTTATATCTATAGTGTCTGCATTTTACAAAATGAATTTTAATCTTAAAAACAAATATTTTTTCTATTATATCTATAGTGATGCCGTTTTACTATATGTTTATTTTTGTCTGCATTTACTCTATATCTTTAGTTTCGGCATTTTACTGTTACTTTTAACAAAATGAATTTAATTTTCAGCAAATATTTTCTCTATTATTTCTATATTGTCTGCATTTTACTATATGCTAACATGTCTGCATTTATCACAATTTTCACTATATATCTATATTGTCTGGGCATTTTTACTAATACTGTTTACAAAATGTATTAAAGATTTTATTGAATTTAGTGTTCAAAGACTTTTTTCATATGCTTCTGTAAATTATGATATATACTTAAAGCTGGTTGGAAGTTTTTCAATAATCATACTTTTTTAATATAATTGTATCAAAATTATGTGTTTTTCTCTGCAGAAACAAAGAGACACACACATTTAAATTAAGTGGCAATATACTAATACACAGGATGTGGTCACACTTTCCGTATCAACAGGGGACAAACTGTGGGGGTAACTCTAATCCCCTTGGCTATAGGGCAATTAATTATGCACGTGTGAAGTGACACTCATCTAATCAATTCCAAACAATCATCAACAACTATATGCAATCATGAAGCATGACATAAGTAAGTCATGGAAATAAATTATGCACTCACTGAAAAGAATGGTACCACATCATAGATGACAGCTTCATTCAGAATATCACGAACTTGGTATCCTGAGTATGAAAATACACTAAAACTGCCCTTGCACAAATAGTCTGATAAATACTTGGCTTGACTGTGACCTAACACCAAAGCCATAATGATAAACACAATTTAAACAAAAACACACAAATATTTAATACTATTTAAATATTCACTATTTTGTTCGCTATAAAAATATCAGTAATAATTTTATAATCTCCAAATGATAAATCCAGCAACAGAATTATCCACAATATGTATCACACTTTTGTTATTAATACTATAAGATGTATGAGAAAGGGATATATATATATATTTTTTTTTTCAATTTCATTTATTCACTCAGATCATACAAACATGACAACATGAGGTAATAATACAATTACATGTACATAATAAATGAGGCTTCAGAATCAGACAGTATCAAAAATAACATGATATTAAATTGTTAACATAAATATTGCGGGAGAATCAGCATTAAAACAAATACTTCAATAGGGTTCTCCACAGCATTAAATTTATACAATTTTTGGCTCATTTGAATCTTAATATAATTTCTTTAATAAATAAACAAAGTTTTTTGTAATCTGGAATATTAACATCAGTGTTCATAAGATATGAAACATATAGTAAAACGCAGACACTATAGATATAATAGAGAAAATATTTGTTTAACATTAAATTCATTTTGTAAAATGCATACACTATAGATATATAGTACAACTTGTGATAAATGCAGACAATATGAAACATATAGTAAAACGCAGACAATATAGATATATAGTACAACTTGTGATAAATGCAGACAATATGAAACATATAGTGAAACGCAGACTATAGATATAATAGAGAAAATATTTGTTTAACATTAAATTCATTTTGTAAAATGCATACACTATAGATATATAGTACAACTTTTGATAAATGCAGACAATATGAAACATATAGTAAAACGCAGACACTATAGATATAGAGTAAATGCAGACAATATGAAACATATAGTAAAACACAGACAATATAGATACATAGTACAACTTTTAATAAATGCAGACAATATGAAACATATAGTAAAATGCAGACACTATAGATATAGAGTAAATGCAGACAATATGAAACATATAGTGAAACGCAGACAATATAGATATAATAGAGAAAATATTTGTTTAACATTAAATTTATTTTGTAAAATGCATACACTATAGATATATAGTACAACTTTTGATAAATGCAGACAATATGAAACATATAGTAAAACGCAGACACTATAGATATAGAGTAAATGCAGACAATATGAAACATATAGTAAAACGCAGACAATATAGATATATAGTACAACTTTTGAT
The DNA here is from genome assembly GCF_026571515.1 of Ruditapes philippinarum. Lineage (NCBI taxonomy): Eukaryota > Metazoa > Mollusca > Bivalvia > Venerida > Veneridae > Ruditapes > Ruditapes philippinarum. The sequence goes on along the minus strand of NW_026853081.1, from coordinate 160,978 downwards.
AAATGCAGACAATATGTAGCATATAGTAAAATGCAGACACTATAGATATATAGTACAACTTTTGATAAATGCAGACAATATGAAACATATTGTAAAACGCACACAATATAGATATATAGTACAACTTGTGATAAATGCAGACAATATGTAGCATATAGTAAAATGCAGACAATATAGATATATAGTACAACTTGTGATAAATGCAGACAATATGAAACATATAGTAAAACGCAGACACTATAGATATAATAGAGAAAATATTTGTTTAACATTAAATTCATTTTGTAAAATGCATACACTATAGATATATAGTACAACTTTTGATGAATGCAGACAATATGAAACATATAGTAAAATGCAGACACTATAGATATAGAGTAAATGCAGACAATATGAAACATATAGTAAAACGCAGACAATATAGATATATAGTACAACTTTTGATAAATGCAGACAATATGTACCATATAGTAAAATGCAGACACTATAGATATATAGTACAACTTTTGATAATTACTTTCTTGTCCACATTTCTTTTATGTTACAAATTATACAAAGCTACAGTAGTATTAAATATTTTATTCCAAATTAATTTAATTAAAATCTAACATAGAATAAAAAAAAAACCTTTCTTATATCACTATTTATATATTTATTGTTGATATTATCATACTAATAAAACATTTAAATAAAAAGATTTCTAATCTCTAATTAAAATGTTATTTTTGTATGAAATAATAATTCTTATAAATCTCTTATTTTATAAAGTTAATCTGAAAAATAAAGTGGTGACAAGCTGTTAAGAGTCTAATTCACACCTTCTATTTCTATATCGTCTGCATTTTGTGAAAACACTCTACATCTATATTGTCTGCGTTTTACTATATATTCTATATTGTCTGCGTTTTACTATATATTCTATATTGTCTGCATAAGCGTCTGCGTTTTAGACCGGCCCCTAAATAACATTTAGTAGTCTTAATCTCAAAATTTCACAATGTCATTTTATCATGACACCGTTTACGTCATAACATGGCAGCCACCTTTGCAGGAAATCCAGAAAAAATTGCTTGTGAAAAAGTATGCATTTTTGACGTTGTTTGTATTTCATTGACTGTTTTGATAATTTTTATACATTCTTCAATATTTTATGTCTTGTTTTTAAGAATGTTGTTGATTAATTTTGTCAAGAATAGGCGAAAATTGAAAGCGAAAACAAGGTCGGCATCTCTCTTGGAAACATGCATGGGCTTGAGAAATGGAACGCTTTTTTCTGATATCCTTAACCATTCATTATGCATGAGGCCCAAATTTATGCTTAGGTCCTCTGCCTTTGGGTTCAGTTAGGGGTCATTTGGGTCGAGGTCACCAATGTCAAAAATAGATTTTTACAGCTGTAAACAGGTAAATTTTTTTATGAAATTAGGCAAAGCCACAGACGCTTGGGGTTATGTGCGTGGCTCCCCTTCTTGATCCGCACTTGTATACACCATGCCTATTTTTATCTGCAAACCGTACGTCAAAATATTTTTGCATATTATTACGACCTGGTCACATGTCTTGAACATAAAACATGTTTTCCGCTATTTTAACCACGTTTAAAAAAGTCCCTAGAATATCATAATTTCATGAAGATAACAACGTACGCTTTCCTTTGATGTGAGATGACTGGAATGAGTTTCGGCACCGTTTTGCGCTTTCATTTTCATGCCGAGAACCAAAACTCCGCAGCGGTTACTTCCCCTAATCAGTACAGAAACCAAATCAAAGAAGACTGACGGAAAGGGCGAGTAGTTGCGATTGAATTTCTTTTTCCCAGCGATTTTCCCGCTGTAATTTACGGGAAACATTCCAGTGGTCATGAATTCGTAAAGAAGCATGTGACTCAGTTATGAAAATATAATTAAATGAGCAAAGCTTGGAAGAAAGGTACGATCTGATAATAACATGCAGTTATTTATTAAAGGAATATATGCATCGACTGATTTACACCAGAAATAAATGGCATGCGATAACATAAATACCTGAAATATATGTAGGTCAGTTGTGTTTACATTTCGAAGCTTGGTATCGTCAGGAAATTGAAGCTTGGAAAAAAATTGACTTTTTTAAAACGTTATGAAATTCTATTCAAACTTGTTTATGTGTTAGACACTTAACCGTCTCATACTAATATAAGCACAAATTTAAAAACTTATTCTTGTAAAAAACAATACTTTTAGTTTTTAATATTCAGGGGCGGAGAAGGGCGGGGTCCATACTCCAAGTGTCTGCGGGCAAAGCCTACAGTACTGGACACGCGAAACCCGCACAATTCGCGTATTCGCGGCGAACTCTCATGCTTTATAACGCGAGCGAATTCGCGGCAACTTGAGACAATCGCCGCGAATTCAACTCGCGGCGATTTTGCCGTGAACATTTGCCGCGATTCGCGGGGAATAATACATGTTCATTTGTATAATAAATGTAGATCTATTGTGTAGTCTGTGAACTTGAAACCAGATATACATGTACAAGTACGAAAATTAATTAGTAGATCTACATGAAGTTGTATCAAGAAAATCTTGTAATTTGCTAAAATGCCCTTTCTCTATTTATCTTTGATGCCAACAGCAAATATAAATAACCACGGCGAAATCAAATAACACCGTTAAAAACTTTCCGTGAATGGCGGAATCATGACCTCAATGTATAAATGCGACGCAGTACAAGTATGCGGCTCCATCTGCAGGTAAATAGTGTGCATGTACACGTGTAAACTATTTTTAGGGGGGGGGTACATATTGAGTTTAAAGTAGATAGATATAAATATAATATATGTGTAAAAAGATATTTAGTTACATAAAAAGATACATAATTGATACGACATTAACTTGTTCATTTCTAAATGTAGTGGATCACCGGGACATTTCGTTCTCTCGGGTGATCATTACTCAATTTATTACACGTTTGTAAAAAATAACACACGCAAGATTTGTCTGCTATAATTTCTGAATGGCGGATATTTGCACCCCTGTTTTAAAAATGTTAAAATATTTAATTGTTAGTTACCGAAAATTATCGCCGATTGTTGAAATTCCATAGCGCTAAAAAGACACAAAAACACTCGTGCAAAAAGAAGCATCCATAAATAAAAGGAATATAATGTTTCCATTGTTAAATAATAAATACAAAATTTACACACGAAATGACCTCTGACAAATGACTGGTCGGCTCTTCTGAAGAATCTGTGAATCTTTGATGTTTACACACCTGTAGTTGTTGCCGAATCATCAAAGAAATGCCGACACTCGATTGACTTTCACCTCTTTTTTATATATCAGAAAAAAACTGTCATTTCTTTTTGTCAAGGAATGATTACACATGTTTAATTATTGCTCAAGTAAAAAAAATGTTGGATATTGATTGTGTCAATTATTGACATATTATTAATCGTAAGTGCATTTTGATTGTGATATTTTATTTACATTTCTCATCACCTACTCATGCACCTGGCATTTTTTACTCGTGAAATTGAAGGTAAAGAATGTCAATTTAAGTGATAAAACTTTTACAATTTTCAACAATCATAATTAGCGTATTAGACGTAATAATTAGTTACACCTGTGAATCGGTGCTAAATGTCGCTTTGCATTGTTCTAAAAATAGAATATGTGCGAAAGTAAACAATGGATTTTAATTACATTTGTATTATTATCAAAATAACAATTGGACAATTTGTTATCGTGCGTTCTTTGATGTAGTACCAATTACCTTTTGTAATTTCAATCTCGTTTTATTGTTAACTAATTTTCACCAGCACCTGATTGCTTTGTTTTAATATACAAAATGTATACGCTGTACATGTTCAAATGCTAAATATTTATAAATATACAAGACGTTTACAAGATTTTTTTAAAGTTTTCAAAATTAAAGATCACGGGAATTAAGGACCAAGTAGTACTTTCTAATACAATTATTGCTGAAGATTCTCCGTAAATTACGGCGATACATCGCGGCGATTTTTCGTGACCCGCCGCGAAATTCGGCGAACTTGCACGTGGCGATGTTTTACCGCGAAGTGTCCCGTCGCGACATAGACTACACTCGCGGCATAACGCGACTTTTGCGGGTTTCGCGTGTCCAGTACTGTATGAACGGGGAAGTCAGTTAAAAAAAAAATCGTTCATTTTTCCATTTTAAATGTGTCATTCGTTATTTCATGCACTGCTTCCGTTTTCACTCTGAACACTCATTTGTCTGTTATCGGAATACCTTGCCTATATCCATTGAGTTACATTGAAAAATGCAGCGCCCGACTAGAACTGACACTGAACATAAAGTTTAGGAATCTTCATTAGAGGTGCAGCGATATGTTTTGATGCATCGAAAACCGGTTTAGTGGGTGCCGATCGCTTCCGCTATCATATGTAAGAATTTCAATTCACAACCAAAAATATACACAGGGAAAATGCGAGTCTTAGTCCCATTCTAACTAGTATACCGCTTTATTATGTGTAATGTGATTGGCTAATTTAACTCTGTCATCCAATCAGTGAGTGCAAAATGTTGTATTTTCTCAAAACAAATCAGAATGGCTTCAAACGTAAATGTAGAAAAAATTAGGGCTGTGCATTGCCATTTTTTTCTGTCACGATACATATCACGATATTTGTTTTTCCAAACGATGCGATTCGCGATATGTATTGTATACTTTGAAGAAAGTCGCTGCATATTGCGATTCTTATGTTGCGACGCGATACGTATCACGATACTGACTTTCAGACAATATAAAAATTTGGCCATTTGTTTACAGCATAATTACGAATATAATATAAAACTATAACAATAACAAAAAAATAAACTCTTTTACTTGTTGTTATAACTTGGTTTCCGATTTTGATCTTTCAACAATGTACTTTTCTGATTACTTAAGGATTAAAGGTATTGTTAATTATACCATAACAGCAAATTGATATCTACTATTGTCCACTACTGTAAATATGGCAGTTTAACAATTAAAGTCTTACAATACACCACTAAAGATTTTTCTTGTGAAAAAAATAGTAACAAGTGATTTACAATAAGGTCAACAACTGTGAAAATAACAGTTTATCAGTTTCACTCTCAGTTTTCTCGAAAGATTTGTGCTCAACCCCAGAGTATTTTATTTTGAGTTTGCAAATTTTGCAAACACTCCACGTCCGGTCTTCCACATTATACAACACTGTCTGTTGGTTCCCCAAAAACTACAATGTTCCCAAAACTCGTGAATTATATGACCAGGGAGGATTAACTATAGTTTCCCCTTCTAAATATTTTGCAGTCTACAGTTTTTCTGTTTGTTTGTTTTGTTGTTGTTTTTTACGGGAAAATGATGTCAACGGAAATGAAAGTATAAATACATGACGAATATCACATGGGAATGTTGTCATCATCACTATTTTAATCGGACATTAAGTGCGACTAAATAAAATTACAAATTCATGTTTGTAGGTTGTTTTTTCTTGAAAAGGCATAGATCTCTAATTATTTTTTTATTATAAACAAGTTCAAAGAACACCTGCCCATTTATATGGAATTGATAAAACTTTGTTTATAGTTACCGTTAAATGATTGCGGACACGGGGAAACGAGATGACAACGATGATATGATAATAGTCGCACTTGTTCATTGTTTTCATCTGAGCTATTTTGCTTTCTTCAGTCTTTCAAAAAAGAACGTTTGTATTTATATTCTTGGAAGATATTGTTAGTGTATTGCAATACATCCCCGCTATATCGATACATCGGGAGGTGAAATATGTATTGCATCACAATATATTGGAATTTGTAATTTCATTACGATGCATACAGCCATACATCGAGGATAGGGCAGATCGCGATGAATCGTTACACCTCTAGAAAAAATAAATCTAAATATCCTCCAACAAAACTTAAATAAAATGTGTGGGAATGCTTTGGGATAGAGTCAGATTCAGACCCACAATCCTTTGCGTGCTTCGGTGATAATCAGGCTTTCCGCTAGTCTCCGATTTTCACACTATAGTTCAACTTCGGAGATATCCGTGAACTATTGCTTACATTACCCACATGGATTTTCATCGGATAAATATTTGTGCGGAAAAGGGTGTTTTGTACGTTTTAGAATAAATAACTGTTGCTTCTTATAGAAGTAAAAAATATTTAAGTCTTTTTTGTTGATGTACCTCCGGGAATTCAATATGGCGGTATTTTGGCTACTTTTACCCAGAATGCATCAAATCTCACGACATGATAACTTGATGGAACACAATTCGGCCGATACTGATTTTAACTGTGTGACGTCACAGCCTCTTCTTAATCTTATGTTTAGCTCCATGCATGAACACACTTAATATTCTAGTAAATAATAAGTTAGCCCGGATAAAATAAGTTGAGACAACAAAATATATTAAGAAAAAAATGTTGAGGGGCGCTCACTTGTACAGCAAATAAGCAGAATTATCAACTAAAGAAAACGAAGTAATTACACAGTCATGAATCAAATAAAAAAAATTAAATTGGTTGTCATTGAATGTAAGATTTTGAATTTACTGCCCCGAATTCCAATTTTCAATTTATTCTACTATATATTTAAATAAAGTTTCTTATGATTTACACTGGCCCAAACAAATTTTCATTGACCACTGGACCAGTGCTAAATTCGATGACTGAATTGGTGTGCCTGAAATCGAATCGAACTCTTGGTGTATTGTTGCAGCCTTAATGTTCATCCTTTGGATTGAGTTAGTGGTCAGTTGGATCAAGGTCACCTGTGCTAAAAATAGATTTTTACACTTTTGCCCATATAGCCTTTATTCATCGTCAGATTGCTTTCATATTTGGCAGGAAGATAATTTGCACGGTTGTCAGTTAGGGGTCAGTGGGTCAAGAAGGAACAGGTGTTAAGAGTCACAAAGTCAAGGTCACTTGTCCTAACAACAGTTTTTTAAACTTTTTTTACATAGCTTTTGTATATATTTTTTACCAATGTCTCATATTTATAAGGAACATACCTAAGGTGGTCTTTTAAGTTTGGATGGAGTTTGGGTCGCTGGTTTCAAGGTCGAGGTCTTGTAGTTATATATATTTGATAAAATTTATTGGTAAGTTGAATATTTTTCAACTTCATCAAAAGTCATAGCAATGACTTGCCAATTTGTATTTTTCTCAGTGACAAAACACCATGACTCTTTCAAGTTATATAACAGTTTTACTGTGTTTACAATTTTTAGCAATTTTTCTGTCCATAACTGAGTGAATGGTTAATTTTTATTTTTTTTTATTTTTTGTTACTTACAAGAAATTGAGCTGGGGGCATTCAGTCGTGTTTAACAACTGTGTTACTGTTTTAATTATATTTTGTGCAATTGAGTAGTACTTAGCTTTTTGTGCATGCCATTAGCCAATTGTCAGACAGTTCAAATTGGAATTATGAAAGTTTACATATAGATCTACATCTACAATCAAATCTATGATTTTTTAAAGAAAAGACAGAAAGAACTTAAACAAAATCCATCCACTAATGCCGCATTTATATAATAAAAAGAATAATAAAAGAAATCTGGAAAAAAGTGTTTAATTGAGGATTCAAGCTTACAACATCGCAATTATTCTAATGCTATTATTATTCTTACCACTAGGCCATCATGACGTAAATATCAATTAAAGTATTGAGTACTTTACTGTCATTAAAATTCAATTAGTAAATTGTAATAAATAAAGGAAACTAATGAAAAGGCTTCCGAAAATTAATCAGTCTCTGAAACATTCTATGTTTCATATGGGATACTCACTAGAATATTAAGGAACTTTTTGGTAATATTTTGTTTGGTAGTACTTTGAAAAAATCATCATATATTTTGACATGGATGAATTTAATTGGATACTATTGCCTATACATGTATTTACAACTTTATCTAGATAATTTTGCACTATAAACATATTTTACAGTGTTAAGAAAAGTAAATGTGGAACACCTTTTGAAATATCAGGCTCACAAAAACTGGTCAGCTATTGTTCTTGGTAATGGCATGTTTTCAAAGCCCCAGGTTAGAAAGGTAAAATATTTCAGTCTGCTTGAATGCAGAACTGTACTGAAAGCTTCTGGTTACCATAGAGAAATAATGTACAAGACTCATCCAAAAATAAAAATTCTAGGACTACAGTGATTTTTTTTTGGCTTATTTTATAGCTGATATTCAGTCATATTCCCGATTGAAAATAGTATATTATATTCCCAATCCACAGAAAAAATTCCCAATTGAAAGTTACCAAATGAAATTATTGAATAAAAAATCATAAAAATCTTTTTTCACTGTTATCATAGTGCTTTAAAAATGTTTGAAGATGCCATCATAGACAGTGCTTGTTTGCATTCATTTAATCACTTCAAATTTTCAGTAATGCATTTTTTCCCAGTTGTTAACAAAACATCGCTGAAATTCCCAATTCCATGGGTATGGGTTATGTTCCCAAAATCCTGGGAAAAAACCTTGGACTATTTTCTTTTACATTGTACACAATATTCATGTATCAATGCTCTTCATCTGTAATGACAGTTTGTGTAAAAACAATGTCATGATGATGGATAGATAGAGTGTAAGTAAACCTTGTTTCTGGAATTACCTTCTCTACTATAATTATGTCCTTACAATAAACAGTATACCAGTATTTATACAAAAGAATAATTACCCCCCCCCCCCCTTCCCACCTCTCTCCACCCCAACTGCTTCCCTCTCAGTTTGATATATTCCTATCATATAAATGTAGTTTTTACATAAATAAACGTCTGTTTCATTATTTTATTCTCTGTTCTCACCTGGATTTATTAAGACAATTAGTGAAAACATATGGGGGAGAGGCCTGCTCTTGAACTGTTTGATTCATGCATTACTCATTTGCAATGTACATGAACAATACAGACAGCCTGAAATCCTGGTTAAACTTGATTCATTCATGAATTCCTTCTGTCTCGAGAACTTTTTGTACAATTTTCATGATTTTGAAAAAATTCACTGCTGTTTTCCTTTTCAAAATCTAAGTAAAGTGAAAGTTAAAATGTTTATAATTGTAAAATTTTGATTTTAAAGTCTATTTGAAAGACTGATTGATGGTGAAAATTTATGTCAGAATTTAACATAAAGACAAAAATTTGGAGTAATGTGATATTAAAGTAACTAAATGAGTGCTTGTTGTGGTTTTACAGACTTTCTTGGTCTTAACTCAAAATTAGACCTAACTGGAGTTGTCTGCAATTGGAAAATGAAGGTAGTGTTATTTTCAGTACAAATTTTTTCAACTGTCGTTGATTTGTTTTACTACAATATGATATTGTTTGCATAGGTCTGCATTATTTTCTTGTTCTCATGTTTCTTAATGTATTAATGGGTGGGGTAGTGTTTTAGTCATACATTGTACATTGTATTAATTGTTTGTCCCTTCAGGTGGTTTCATAGTAATGTTATACACATGTATTATAAATTGTGTTGATAATAATAAATGGTAAGAAATTGTGGTTTTTAGTTGGCAAAATGTATCTTTTTCGACTTATATTTGAAGTTGAACATTAATAAAAATGAATCATCAACCATCTGTAGAAAGGGCATAAACTCTTAAGTGGCTGATTACAGATGTAATGATTTGTGTCCCTTTGATAAAAAGAAATAAACTTGATGAATGGACTTTGAAATGTTTCCAGGTCAGATTCAGGTGTTTTTGAAAATGTCTGGTTTCCAAAAATAAAAAATCAAGAGAAAACTGTTATGCTGTAGTTTCTATGCTTAATATTTTATGAAATGGTTGTTAGATTGTATAATATTAATTTAGAAACATTTTCTATAATGGATTATAGTTTTGTGTACTGAGTGCTTACAATGAAACTGGACATGTTGTTAGTCTATTCATTATATTACTTTTATGGAATACATAACTAATTAAAATAATAACTGGGTCGAAAGAAACATAAGGTAATATCGTCACATTGTCTAGATATGAGCAAAAAATAATGCACATACATTTTGTATATATGTTAGTTTTGCTCATCATTTATCATTAATTTTGTTCCTTTTATATATTGCTAAAATTAAAACACATGCTTTAATTAATAATGGTAAAAATCATCAGTATTCCATTCACATGATTTTATTATGATACCAGTTTAGACAGGTCAGCTTGCACTGTGTCTATTTATAAGTTTGACTGCTTATTTTCATTTTAGTATTTTGACATTGACATTCATTAGACCTTAACAAGGAAAAGATGCAAAATCAATGCATGACAACTTCATACACAATACATGTATAATAAGGGCAAATTTATAAAAAAAAATAGCTTCTCAGGATCCAATCACCTGTGTTGTTGTTGACTGGGTGTTTTTTCTTAGATAAAAAAATCAACAGCATCTTTTTCAGTACTGTGAGCAGACAGCCATACTCTCTATCTGGTAAAAGATTATTATCAGTGATTGTTCTTGTGTTGTTACCTACACCCTGTATTTTCCTGCAGCTTTTATGAATATGTTTTAATGATCTGCTCCTGTGCATTCTGCTTACCTTTGTTACATTCATACATTCTTTAGTTACTGTAAAACATATACATTTTCACAGGAATTTGAATTTGGTTTTACACGTATTTTGCTATACTTTGTATTATTCAGAATTTAGAGCTTTAGCCAAGGGTCAGACTGTTCTATTTGTGTACAATCTCAGTGTTTTTTTTTTTCTTTATATAACTACTACCCTAAAACGGTACCATTCCCAATAGAAAATAGACATTAAAATTCCCAATTTCCAATGTTAAATTCCCAAAATGACTGTTCAAAATGCCCACAAGGCAAAGTGATTTTTCTTTAAAATCATTTAAAATCCAACATATTCATATAAATCACCACTCAATAGTTCTATCTAGACAGTAGAAGCTGTTAGCTATCTTTATTCATGATGTCTAATCTCATTTGTAGCTGAAAAAATGCATTCAAAAAATTCCCAATTTTAGTCAAAATAATGTATTTTTTCCCAATCAGTCTGGTACCGGCACCATTCCCAAAGTAGAGAAAAAAACGCTGAATCTGACCAAACTCAGACTTTGTTGACCATTCAGTTTTGATGTTGAACAACTAATGACACATCTAAATTCAAAGCTTTTGTTTGTTCTCTTACACAAATTAACATAGGACAGTTTGATGAAAAACCAACACAAATTTAAATATCAAAACATGTTTCGCTTTATTCAGCTTCCTCAGTTGATACATAAATGAAATCAAATTAACATACAAATTAACATACAAATTTGTATCAATGTTATTGTCCCACAAGCAGAAAGTCTTAGAATCTACATGAAAGGGCGGGCAAAATTTGTATTTTGGAATAATATGGGAATTTTTAGCTTTAAATTCATTAAGGTTTTCTTAAAACCCTTAAAAAAATCAAAACACTGTGGCGGGAAGTCTTTTATTTTTAGAAATCCCATTTACCTCTTAATTTAGAGTTTTTTTATTTGAACATTTTTTTTTTGTAATCTAAATTGACTAATTCCATGAAATTTAAGACCTATGGAGCTTCAGTTTAACAGTACTTATTCAATATTTTATATGGTTTGTTATCATTATAAAACATCCATTAATATAGGAAATTATAGGAAACAGAGAGAGATTTTCATGGCCCCACTTGCCTCTCACTACTGTTGATGACTTCAGGATTCATTCATAATTTCATGTGAGGAATCTATCCAGCTTACTATAAAATAATGCACAAAGGGGGAACCAGACACCTCTGCTCATGAGAAAATCTCCATGACTTTTACAAATGTTGGTGTCAACAAAAAAAAACATTAACATAATTCACAAAATTTCACAATCTGTTCTTATTATTCAAGCTTAAAACATAAGAAACGCAAAAAAATTTGCAAGCGCCAATTTTATGCTTTATTACTTCCTACATTGGGAGGATATGTGAAGGAATTTTGCTATCTACCTGTACAACTGGGATCATTATTGTCTGTCAACCTCGTGTTTAACCCTTTTTCTCAGTGTACATGTTTGTTAGTTGATGGGAATGTAGTTGGCTCCATTTGGCAGGTAGTTGGGTGGTGAAGTAGACGTGCCTTTAAAACTCTACTAGATGTGTATACATGTATGAAAATTTTTTATTACATTTTATAGATATTTTGGAAGATATTTACACTGCAGAAATTTTGGTAATGTAGATAAGCCAGAGGATGTGATGGCAACATGCTTTTCTATGAATGATGTGGCATGCGCATAAAAAAAATTTAAAGATTGTATACTTTTGAATGTTCTGAAACAAAAACCCTTACCAGCCAGAAAAAAACACTCCCTTATAAAATTTCACTTTGCAACATTTTTATTTAAAAGTGACAAGGTCCCTAAAAAAAGTTTTTTTTAAAGGGAAATTTTTTGGGGTTTTTTGAAAGTAGAAAAAAACCCTTTTTATACCCCAAAAAATTTTTCACCAGGGAATGTAGAAATTTTGGAAAACTGCCGGCAAAATTTTTTTCTATGATGGTCCAGTTTGAAAAAACCCAAAGAGGGCGTCCAAGAGGGCCGAAAAAAAATAAATTTTTTTTGTTTTTATAAAGCCCAAAATTGAGATTTTATTTCTTTTTGATATAAAAAATATTTTTTGGGAAATATTATTTGTTTGGACCTGAACTTTAAATTTTAAATGGTCCTTCATGATTTTTAAAAATTTAAAAGGCCCCAAAGGTCATTTAAAGGGTCATTATTTAAAAAAAAACCCAAAAATTTTAAAAATTCCACCATTCTTCATTTTTTTATATGATTTTTAAAAATTTTTCAAATGTTTTTAACTTTTTAAAAATTTGCCCAAACGGGGCTTTTTTTTAATTTTTGTGTGGTGAAAAGCTGAAAATCCAAGTGGTTTTTCCAATAATTTTAATTTGTCATAATTAAAAGTGTGGTCATATTTTTTTTTGGATTTTAAACCCATTTTTTTTAAAATTTGGTTTCTATAAATTGATTTTTAAAAGTAAAAGCCCAAAAGGTAAATAAAAGGGTTTAAAATTTTTTAAAAAAATTTAACCCAAAAACATTAAAATTCCCCCATCTTCTAAATTTTAAATTTAAAACAAAAAGGTTTCTTATGTTTTAAAACATTTCTAAAATGTCTAACTGGGCTTTTTTTTAAAATTAGGGTGTGGGGGAAAGGGCTGAGAAAGTCAAAGGTCATTTCAAGGTCATTGTTTCAAAAGTAACCAAAAAATAATTTCTGACATTGATACATTCTGTCATTTTGATATCAATAAATACTAGCATAAGTTTGTTTGTTTATCTAAGGACCTTAACATCAGTATGATAATCCATCATGTTTTTAATAATCATATATAAGCCGGTGCTAGTGGTTGTGGACGGTAGACTGCAGTAATGACTGCCATCCATGATTAGACTAATTCAACTAATCATGCATATTTTCAATTATGCATGTTTTGGTATTTTTATAAGCTTTAAATTTTATTTGTTGTTTTTTTTTTGTTGCTACCATATAGATGACCAACTTTTAACATTTGCTGCGAAGAGAAAATACCATTTCTTACCTCAGAAAGCAATGGTAGATTTGATATATTGGTCATCATTATTTCAAATACCACGGAATGTACAATAGAATACAGTCAGTAAAACAATAATCTGGCAGCAAATATTTTCTTATTGCCTGACAAGGCTTCACAAATGCCATGTACAAATGTCAGTGTATGTTCTGTCTGTGCAATCTTGCCTAAATTCCAAGTCCATTTTGGAAAAACTGTACTTAACCTATTTTTGGAAACTTTTACAATGTAAACATGGCCTTTAAACTTGGAAAAATATAATCATTTATATGCAATTTGGAGAAAATAGAAAAAACAGAATCCCTAAAGAAAAGCCCAACACGGCAAAATTGTAAAATGTATGTAGCTCGGGTTTTGAATTGAGCCTGTTCATGGAAGGTACTGGTAAAGTGCACAAGTGAAAGTTACCGTCCAGCGCCCCCTGGCACCGAATTTAAGCAGAATTTCAACATTAAACACGAAAATGGTGAAATTATGAATTTAGAAACATCCACAGATGTGTTCATACGGCGGTTATCATGGAACTTCAATGTGACACAGTAGTGTCATTCCATGAAAAGCGGCATATGGTCCCCAAGTAAAAGAATGCGTGTGCCCTAAACGTGAAAACAATGGGCGAACTTTAAATAAAATGGAATTTTGAAAGGGGATCTAAGGTTATGAAGCCTGCATATCACAGAACCCAAAAAATCGAAAGTTTTAATGAAGTAGGTTGAAACACAATTATATATATGTTGTTTTTTGTCTATTTCAATTCAAATTTCTGTATCAAAGCATGGAACAAATTGCAAAGAAATCAATGAAAAAAAGCAATATGTATGCCCATCAAATTTATGGAACACAAAGGGAACACATGTTCACCCTACAATTATTTTGGGGTGCAAATATCCGCCTCAAAGCAAAGACAACGATAGGTGCATCTCCCCTTGGTATTGATTGTTTCAATAAAGTTTCATTGAATTCAAGCGAGTAGTTGCAGAGAAATAGCGAGGTAGTGATTTTTGCTCTGTATGCATTCTGTATCACTAATCAAGGGTCATAACTCTGTGTTGAACTGTCTGACTGGAACAAGGGGTTGATATGCGCATCTCTTCTTGGTTTATTGAAGGTTCCCATAAAGTTTCATTGAATTCCAACTAGAACTTGCAGAGAAGTAGCATTAGCATGGAAATAAGTATTGCTCTTTATGCATACTGCATAACTTATCAAGGGCCATTACTCTGTGTCAAAGGTCTGACCCGAACAAGGCAACTTTATGCACATCTCCTTTTGGTATTGATGGTTCCCATAAAGTTTCATTAAATTACATCCAGTAGTAGCATATAAATAGCGCAGAAACAAAAAATTCGGACGGTCAGATAGACAAAATTAAGGAAGGGGCGGGGGCAGACCAAAACCAAAACAATATCCTCCTCCCAATTCCATCAGTAAGGGATAATAAAGCACAGTTGCCTGAGATCATTAAGGTCATAAAGTGTAATCCACAGTGACACTGGCAAAAAGGCACAGCAAGTTTTACTTACTTTCACTCGGCTTTGTATAAAGTACTAGGTGTATATCGTTTCTTTCCATCTACCATATGTGTAGATGCATGCCACCTTAGCCTTGTTACCAAAGTTACAAAGATCAAATATGAATGGCTGACAATTCATGAAAAAGACATAAATATGCCTAGTGTACAACATAATCTGGGTTTTGCTATATAGTTTGCTGTCACCTAATATCGTAGAGTCAAGAAAAAAACTTCTACAGAACAGATATGCTGAGTTTTTTCAGAAGAGGGTGGTTGTTGAGCCTGCAAAACCGTCATAGTATCAAATTCAATAGTTTCAACGACAAGTTAATTATTTGAAGTGTACCTTTGATTTAGCCATATTGTCTCAACTAAGTATTTAAAATTTTAATAGGTTATCAGCTCCATCAGACAGTTCCAAAGTAAATTTTTGAAAAGTATTTCAACCATGTCAAACCACATCAAACTCTTGTAAACATCTTGCTGATGTCCCTGCAATTTACCCGTTAAATTGGCATGCCAGATATTTCCAAATGGGTCAATAAAAGTGCCTTAAGTTAACCACAACTCACTGTATGGCATGCAAAGTTTATAGAATGAATATTAGTGTCATGTTGGATAATGATGTGGTCATAATTATCATCCTTTAAAGATGTAAAGAAAGCATTCTGTTTGTAAGAATGTCTAGAAAAGATGCTGAGGAAGCATTAGTCTACCATAACAAACCCAATCACATGCCCTCAGAATATCTAAGTAACCTTCAAAAACCTAGTCCATCCAAAACAAAAATTCAAGTTTCAGTTTAAAAGTTTATCAGTTTTTGTTACAAAGCTTACCTTGAAGAAAGCTCTGCAAAAATCTCAGAGGAGGTCATTGTTCATTTAATATCAAGAGGTCTCATGCCAAAATATACAAAGTATCAAATTCTTGCCTTTATTCACAATCACTTTGCTTCTTGACATGTTTTAATAAAAGAAAAGGGGAAAATTGGCTTCAAATTGTTTTGTTGGATATTTGTGAGACCCCAGATTATCATGTTCTACAATAGACCTGACACATGGAGACCGATTAAATGAATTTCCAGTTAATTATGCAATGTTAACAGCTTACTCCAAGCAGAATTCTATCAATAAGGAAGCATTTCTGGTCCTCATAAAAACTATTCTTGTCTATGGAATACAATCATGCAACTTGTAAATCTAAAAATACCATTAAAAACATTCATTATGAGTACCGTTATGACATATCATATTTCTTCTTCAAAAAATAATGGCCCTGCTTTGAAAATATAAAGTATTATCATACTCAGATATTCCAAAGGAATTATTTCATAAAAAATAGCATTCCTTTATCAAAACATAAAATTAAAAAATAAATACAAAAAAATTCTCGAAAATACTTTTGTATAATTATGATTCTGTACATAAAATGTACCCTGGACAACTGAAGCGTACATAAATAACAATGTGTTTCTACAGCATAGATAGTTACCTAATGTGTGCAAAAATTTGATTTTTTGCATTAGTATGGTATATTTATATAATTCAAATGTTATAACTAAAGAAATAGTATGAAGTTACACACTATGATGACTTTTTATTTGAATTACTAGAAGCCTAGCCATTGAACGTCTGAAGGCATCATGTACGCCATTTTCTCATGCATACTTCTTTGAAAACAGTCCATAAATGCTAGATTGTTGTCATTAACAATTTTTGTTATTATTTAAATTCACTATATGTACAAGTTGCTGACTGAATATATGGGAGAATATAAAAATTGCTGACATGAACATAACCCTGAGCTTGTGCCTTGGATAATATTTATCTCATTCAGGCTATATTCTCCCATAATATATCCCATCGCAGACTTGTTTAACTACAAGTATATACATGTAAATGCTATACCTGAAATGCTCAAAATAGACAATGTACAAGGAAAATGTTTTTACAAAGTAGTTTTTCAGCATTGTAAACAAATACATTTGAATTGACCAAATATATAACTTGTGGGAAAATGTACAATACCCATGAGCAAGGCTAAAAACGTTTGTATTACAGCAACATTTTCTTCATTAATAATCACTTATTAGATTTCAAGAGTCAACCAAATAAAATATATAATAAAATTTGCACAAAACATTTTAATGGGTCCTAAATTTAATTCAGAAATCTAATAAGTAATCATAATTTACACTGAAAAAAAAAAACATAAACAAAAACTAATGAAAATATGTTCAAATTGCAAATCAAAGTACTGAAGTACAGACAAGCTGGTTGGCAGTTTATGATCAATTTGCATAAATTACATAAATTTGCATTCATTTGAAACAATTACATAAAATTTACATAATGTTTTAAACAATGTTTCCAGTCTTGGAAATTGAAAATATGTTCTGACCTGTCCAAAGGGAATTTTTTTCTTGCTACTTATTTTGCTACTTTAAAGACATGTTTAAATTATCAGTAACATTAATTTGTTGTGAATTATCATTTTCATCAAATGGCCTTGACCTTTATGACCTTTACCTTGACAAAGGCTTGGCTTTAATATTATTTATGCTATATTAGTTTATGTTTTATAACTAAATAAGTATGTCCATATAAAATTTTGATAATAAATTATCTATAAAATTTCCACATTTGACATTCACATTTCAGGACATACAAAAATAGTGAAGTGACCTTGATTGATGTTAAATTTCCGAAATCTAAATCATTTGTACACCAATTATTTTGGTATTGCTGAATGCTGTACACTTTAGTTATCACTTTGACATCTGTTTTGATAATAAGGTTGTTAATAATTTTAACTTTTTTTTTTGAAAATATCTAATTAAAAATAAGTTTTTAGCGAGATTTTTTGCAAATGACCTTAAATGACCTTGACCTTGACTTTGAACTTGATTGCTATAATATGTTTAGTTAAAAAGAACTTTATCATAGAAGTAATAAACATGCAATCATTAATTGATGTTATTTGTAGATAAGAAAACTGCATGTGACTTATAAAATTTCCTTCTATAAACAAATTGTGGCGGCCATCTTGGACGCCATCTTGGATTTCTCAGCCCGCACCACATAAAGAAAAATTATGCCACCATTTCCTGACATAAGATACATTTGCGGTCATTTTGGTATATAACACAATTTGTTCTACTGTTATGAAAATTTCACTGAGATTCAGCACCAATTGTCACCGTACTATTTAGGTTAAGATACCTTGCCCTTCACTGTTTGGTTATTTATCTAAATCATGCTACTGATGATGCAATCTTTTCATGTCACAAATGAGGACAAATGCCCAGGACTCACAGCTTCCACCGAGTCTGACTTACATCTTATACATAAACATGGGGCACCTTGGGCCAAAACTGGTGCCAGTGGTTACAATAAAGTCCCAATATACATAGTGGGACAGTGACTCTGAGACTTTATTCCCAATTAAGAAAAAATGCATTGTAGCTTGATGACAATTTACATGGACCAAATTGTTTTTGTGACAGATTGAAGTGAATAAGTTTGAAGTTAGTAAAAGGTCTTGTAGCTTAAGAATCCATTGACTCCCAATAGGTCAGGGCTGGCAAAATCTGATTTTCACTTACTTGTCTGTTTTTATTTGAAGCATTTCTTAACTTGTCGAAGTTGTCCATGAATATGATATTTACATAGTAAATTTTTGACAATTTCTACCTGTTTGCACAGGCTGTGGGTCAACCTGAGCAATACGGACAATTGATTTAGCCACCCCTGATAGGTCAATGATAACTCAAGTGCTTTTCTTGAAACCGAGTATTTAAATCTGAGAAATACAGACATTCATCTTCCTAATACATAGAGGTCTGTCAGGCTATGTCAGTCTGGCCACAAAATTTTCAACAATTGAATCCTTATGTTGTGTTTGTCAATTTTTGAATTTGTCAATTTTTGAAATAATAGTAAATTGTAATTTATCTAAACCAGACTCAGTGTTTTTATAACCCTATTGTTTGAGAGGTGGACATTTAGATTTATCCATGTTCGGTTGTGGCGTCTGTCCATATGTCCATAGACCGACATATCAGTAGAATGTGTGGGTATGTGTCTTGCTGACAACATTTCTGTTAATTTTGTTAATTGGAATCAAAATTAATGCAATGTATGTTAAATTTGTGTTGTCTTAATTATGTTAAAATTGTTATACATAAGACTGAAGTAAAAATTATTTGGCTAGAGTCCTTTCTTTGTCCGTCCAGGATGGCATAACTTTAAAATGCGGCAGTCTATTTATAGAGCTTACAAATTACAGCTGACTTGTACTATTTGTAAAATGTGGTATACATTATTTTGCAGCACCTGAAAATGTCAGGCTCTTGTAGAAACATATTGATAGAGATGTGTCTTACTTTATGTACAAGAATTGTAGGAAACAAAGGGGTGTATTAAAAGTCAAAGTTCTACCATATATTCTGTAATGATAATAGAAGGTAGTTAAGCCATGTTGACTATGATCTTTTGAGTCTGTGACATTATGCCGTAGTTTTCTTTGCTAAAGCTCCACCATAGTGCTGCCAAATTTCTTGCATGATTATAATTAGAGGAGACTAAAAAAAACCAGTGACATGTGCTTTGCTGATTATATGTAGGAATATCTTTTATCTTGCACCATATCCCAAGCTTATAATATGAGCCAATCTGTTTGTTATAGAAGTGTTTCTTACCGAGGCTTATTATCCCTGAATGCTGACAAGATCAGGTGGCTTTTTTGCACCAAGTTTAATTGATTAAGTGGAATTTGGAATGAAGGACATTTTCAAATTATCTGAAAATCTTGGATTACTGAATGTATTTTAAAGACAAAAGTGAATTAGATATTTGTGTGAATGATAACATTCAGTTGAATTGATGAATGCAATGTATAACAAAAGCTACGAAAAAATTCATAGAAATCTATTTTGGCAATGTAGTTTTTGCGGATTTTTGGCATATTAATCATTGATTCCCAATGTGGAAATGGTTTGGATGTGGTGGATGTTGTAGGCCAAAGTGTTTGAAGAAAAACATGGATGGTCGGCGACCAATTGTCAAATCTAATACATTCCAAGAAGTATGATACTGTCATATATTTTATTATCAACTTTGAGTATTAGTATTGTACTAGCTTAGTTGTTTTTGCTACATATAAAAAAAAAATGCTTGAAAGATAAGAAATGTTTATGTACATTTCTGTTTTGATTTTAGGCACAGATTTTTGTTTATGCTCATACATCGGGTTTTCCTGCCGATCAATAATGGATACACATTTTAAAAATTTAATGATTTTTGTCTAATTAATTATAAATGTCAAAAATAAAACAATTCTGCCATGATGTAATGGACATATTTCATTCATATACATGTAATAGTCCTGCAGAAAATGGGCATTTTATAAAGAAGACACATCATAATTGTATGTACAGAACAGTAAAGTTGGTAAGAGAAGTGAGATGTTTCAATTATCATGCTGACACTTTTAGTGCTAATGATGTCAGATGATAATGTAATGTCTCGCTTTCGTTACTAACTGTAGAAATTTCTTTTCAAACATCTCTTTGTTTTTTGTTAAAATTTATTATTACTTTGTTAGCATTCCCTTTATTTGTCCAGGCAACCTGAAGAAAATTGTTTGTTTGCCACTTTCTAGGTAGCATCTATGTTTTTCTCTTTGACAGTGAAGCCACTGGCTCTCTTTTCACAACTTTTTTGTGGGCCGAAATTTGGAATTCGTAGTACCATTTATTTGTCTTTATTTGTCACATGCTGTCTTTGGGATAATTATATTGAAACTGTATTTGATTTATTGATTGATTTTATATTTTTGATATTTTAAAAAAGAAAATTCAATTTTGGGTTTTTATCATGTTATTGGAATTTACGTTTTTCACCTTTTTTCATAAAAAATATAGGTTCTGCAAACATTTGCATGAGGCATGTTCAGAAATAAATAAATCCCTCTGATAATAATACAATTATAGTTCTGGCAACAAAAGAATTAACTCTGCACTTGCATTTCCTTATAATGGTCTCTTTATCATTTATAAACTTATTGTATCATAGTTTGGGGACCTTTCTGTTGAAAAAGTGTCAGAGTTAAATCGTACATATACATGCACAGTGCGGTAACTGGAGTGCAGGTATCAGTTACCCGCACTCCAGATCATGCCCGTTGATTGGCTCATTTTTGCTGGGGTTTACATATTGTGACGGCGGAGAAAGGGAAAGCGGCAGAAATATCATATTCAGATGCTCGTTCATTGGTTACCTTTTCCCCGGGGTTTAAAATTGTGACAACAGGGAACGTGTTTTCATGTTTGACTATGATACAAAAGAGAAAGAACACCAAAACACTCGGCAATCTGATTTATACTCGGGGGCTACGCCCCCTCGTACAAATCAGATAGCCTCGTGTTTCGGTGCTCTTTCTTTTACTTATAAATAATTTTTCAAGGTTAATGTAGATCTAGACAAATAATTTGTGTGCAAATTTTCTGATCATTTGCTCACTTCATTTTTCCAGAATAATTACTGTATTTGTAAAAAAAATCACTGAAAACTGAGCAAAGAACACAAAAAATACAATTTACAATTTATTTCTGTGTGTTTTTTGTATATCTGTCTTTATGGAAGTGCCCAAGGTGATCTATATAAGAAATCCAGATTTTATGTTTTTAGGCTTTTGGAGTTCATTGAATGGAGTTCCTTTAAAGAAACACAAAATTTATATAAGAATCAATGATGCTTATTAATTCTGTATATTTCCACCAGCGATATTGCCCATCCTAAAATTATTAAATATAACACCTTTTTCTGATCATGATAATTTTGTCACCTTTGTCTTTAAATAATCATAGAGTGACGGCAAGAATAATTCCCACTGTTTTCTATTGTATTCTAAGGAATTTACTTCAGTTTGGTATGTAGACATTTTAGATTT
The DNA here is from genome assembly GCF_026571515.1 of Ruditapes philippinarum. Lineage (NCBI taxonomy): Eukaryota > Metazoa > Mollusca > Bivalvia > Venerida > Veneridae > Ruditapes > Ruditapes philippinarum. Next base: position 138,930 of record NW_026853081.1, on the reverse strand, counting down.
AATGTAATTTAAGTGTATACCATATTAATTAATTATATAAAAAGAAGGTTGAATATACATGTAGTTTATACATTTACCTGTATGTGAGATGGTAGCAAAACATTGTTATACGTGTATATACATGTAGTCATGTATGATAAAAGGAAAAAATATGTATTTTCCTTTATCAAAATCTGCGATCTTATCTTGTATTTTATGATTTTGTATGGAATCTTGTATTATATCTAGCCTAGCAGATGGTTTAAGTTAATGTAAATGATAATTATATTGTTCTATGTAATCTATGTGTAATAGTTACATTAAGATCTGCTCAATTATTGTTATTATTATTATTGAGTGTACAGAAACTCTTGATGAAAGTCACAGGTGCTTCTTTCAAATTTAGGCTTAATAATTTTATAATTAATATATTAAATCAGTGCATAATATATTATAATAATTATAATGAATTACCTGTTTATTAAACTAAAAGTTGTATATGTTGATGGATAGTTCTTATGTTTTGTTAAACGGTAAGGAATTGGTTATTAAAATTATATATTTCATATAATTTAGAAGAAGTTTGTAATGTTTCTTATTAAAAGATGGCAGTTGGAATTAAATTATACATTAAATTTTATAAATTGTGATAAAATGTACAGATAATGCTCTAAAGTTAAGGGCAGGATTGTGGGTTTTGTGGTCATTGGCCTGGTATTCAAATATTTCTTGGATTTAGGGTTTGATAGCTACTAGAGACTATCTTTGTAACAATTTCAGTTTTTGTGCCGCCTTGAAAAGGCGACATACAGGGGTTACTTTTGTCGGCGTCCCCTAAAGCTTGTCCGGAGCATAACTCAGACACTATAAGTCGGATTTACTTAAAACTTGATATGCATGCTTCTTTCAATAACCCGAAGTGCAGTGCACAAAGACCGGTACTCTGCACTTCTTAATTTTTGGTTATTGCCCTTTGTAAATTTTCATACTTTAATTTTGTCCGGGCCATTTCTCGGTATGGACTTGAAACTTCATAGGATGATAGATCTCATTAAGAAGAAGTGCAGTGCACAAGAATTGATAAAAGCTATGGACTTGAAACTTCATAGGATGATAGATCTCATTAAGAAGAAGTGCAGTGCACAAGAACCGGTACTCTGCATTTCTTTTTTTTTTTTTGAGTTATTGCCCTTTGTTAATTTTCATACTTTAATTTTGTCCGGGCCATTTCTCCAAAAGTATAAAAGCTATGGACTTGAAACTTCATAGGATGATAGATCTCATTAAGAAGAAGTGCAGTGCACAAGAACCGGTACTCTGCATTTCTTATTTTTTGAGTTATTGCCCTTTGTTAATTTTCATACTTTATTTTTGTCCAGGTCATTTCTCCTCAAGTATGAAAGCTATTGACATGAAACTTCATAGGATGACAGAAGTGCAGTGTACAAGAACCGGTACTCTGCATTTCTTATTTTTGAGTTATTACCCTTTATTAATTTTCATACTTTATTTTTGTCCAGGCCATTTCTCATAAATTATAAAAGATATGGACTTGAAACTTCATAGAATGATTGATCTTATTGATAAGAAGTGCAGTGCACAGAAACTGCTGCTTTGCACCTATTATTTTTTGAGTTATTGCCCTTTGTTAGTTTTCATATTTCATTTTTGTCCTGGTCATTTCTCCTAAACTATATTGTTCACAAGGCGACACATCCGACTTGCGGAGTTCTAGTTTTTTAAACATACTTATTTTAGCTCAGTTTTGTTGAAAGCTAACACTGTTTTAACCAGTCTTGTGTGTGGTGACCTGGCCGAGTGGTAAACGGGTTAGACTAGTAATCCTTTGTGAGTTCAGACCCCGTCAGGGGTGAGCCGTTGTTTTCGTAAGCTTATAGCTTCCTACACAATCAAACTAAAATATATTAGTATAAACTAACCACCCGCTCTCGAGTCCGCTTCCTTGAATTAAACGAAGAAAACCAGAAGGGTTGAATTGAACCCATGATCTCTTGGTGGAAAGGCAGACAGCCTATAACTCTAAGCTGTCACTACCCTTCAGCAATCTAGAATAAGTATTTTAATTCGCCATAGTATAAAACAGGTGTGTTTTGATAATATATATTAAAACAATCATTTACAAAAATCGCTAAGAAACACACAACAAAATAGTTATCTTAATATTAAAAGCTGATGGGTTCTTTAATTAAAAGCTCTTGGATCTTACAAAAAGTAAGGATGTACTATTATGTTATATACCTTCTGAATTTGAATAGAGCTATAATGGTAAAAAAAAGATTATGATAATTACAAGACTTCAAAAGAAAACAAATAGGAAATACATTAAAAGCCTTTTGCATTATAACACAAAACTTTATATAATAGTTTTGTGGCAAGTATGTCTGTAGATATTTACATAAAATGTATATTAACAAGTTTCACTGAGTATATTGATTGTAGTTCCTGGATTCTTGTCATGTTGGAATGAGTAAATGATATTTACATGTTTATGTTTAGATCATGCATACATTGTGTGTTTTGTCATGTGTTGACAGGTGTGTTAGCTAAGTATATGACTATATGTGTGTGTATGGTATTCATACTGTAGATTATAGTTTTTTGATTTTAAAACAACATCTTTTTTCTCAGACAAAATTTCCCAAATCAATTTATGTTTATTTTTTTGGTAATATTAATGGCTTCCACACCTTTTGGTTTTGGTGTTTTGGGGGAAAAGGGAGTTTTTACTCTTAAAATCTACTATTTAATTGTCCCCATAGCTTGGGGCCTTTATTCCCACAGGTAGGGGCATTTACTAGGAATTTGATATGAATATGATAGCACTTATATTCCAAAGATATTAGGTAGTAAGTCTGAGGTATAAAACTCTTTACATCCTCATGGTGGTCATTCCTGTATTAAGGTAAAATAACTAAGATTGATTAAATGCCCATTTCTTAGCCAAAGGAAGACTTCAAATTAAGACAAGTTCATATCACAAGTAAAGGGGGGTAATTTACCTCACTAAGGGTGGTAATTTACCCTTATTTCTAATATTATTTACCTCTATAATCATGTTATAATTAAATCAAAATGATAATTTCTTCAGGGCTTATCAGTAGCAAGTCATTGATTGACATTTATAATTGATCATTGCCTATATGTTAGAGATATAAGACTAAGATTATGGTTTGACATGTATGTATTGTCTATTATATGACTATAGGTACATATATATGTTTCTCATTGATGATGGAATACACACTGTAGGTTACTATAGATATATATCTAAGATATAGATAGTATAGCAGTATTATTTACACACAAACCAACAATGGCCATTTTTATTTCTATGCACACTGTTTTAAGGGGAATTCTTGGACAGGTAAAGTTCTGATTTGTTTGCATGTGCCCTGATTTATACTTTCCAGATTACTCTGTTGATAAAATTGAGATTGATTTTTTTTTTGTTCAAGATTCCATTTTAATAGTCAGCTTACAAGGACATTATTATACTAGTATGTTCTAAGAGAGAGTATAATATTTGGACATGTAAGGCATTCTCCTGGACTTTTTTAGGCACTTCATTAACAGTCAACTGTACTCCTTGATTGTCACTTGATATTTTTGACTGCTAATTTGGACATTTAATATGGGGGATTGGTGTTATTTAGAAACAAGCATTGCAATTTAGAACAATTTAGGTGACTGGTGAATTGATCAAATAAACATCTGTTGTAATTTTGAATGCTTTAAGAAATAAGAGTAACTGAGATATGAACTCTGTAGTGCATGCATTTGATACTTCAGGATAACTCAACTGTATAAATGTCCGTCCGTCCGAATTTCGTTTCCGGAGTAGTTCTCTGCAACTAATGGCTGGAATTCAACGAAACTTTATGGGAATGTTGATCAGCATGTGAAGTTGTGCACCTGGGTATTTTCGTCTGGATATTTTTAGTATTTTTAGAGTTATTGCCCTTGACATAGAATTTGTCGTTTTCCGGAGTAGTACTATGCAACTAATGGCTCGAATTCAACGAAATTTATGGGGAATGTTGATCAGCATGTGAAGTTGTGCACCTGGGTATTTTCGTCTGATATTTTAGTATTTTTTAGAGTTATTGCCCTTGACTTAGTAAAATTTTGTAATTTTCAACTTGTGTCGCATGTAACTCAAAAAGTATTTGACCTAGAGTCATGAAACTTTACAGGAATGTTGATCAGTATGAATAGTTGTGCACCTGGGTATTTTCGTCTAATATATTTTTTAGTATTTTTTAGAGTTATTGCCCTTGACTTAGTAAAATTTTGTCATTTTCAACTTGTGTCGCGTGTAACTCAAAAAGTATTTGACCTAGAGTCATGAAACTTTACAGGAATGTTGATCAGTATGTGTAGTTGTGCACCTGGGTATTTTCGTTCTGGATATTTTTAGTATTTTTAGAGTTATTGCCCTTGACTTAGTAAAATTTTGCAATTTTCAACTTGTGTCGCATGTAACTCAGAAAGTATTTGACCTAGAGTCATGATACTTTACAGGAATGTTGATCAGCATGTGTAGTTGTGCACCTGGGTATTTTCGTCTGGATTTATTTAGTATTTTTAGAGTTATTGCCTTGACTTAGAAAATGTTTGCAATTTTCAAAACATGTGTTGCATGTAACTCAAAAAAGGATTTGACATAGAGTCATTAAACCTTATTGGAAAGTTGCTCAGCATATTTAGTTTGTTGCTGGGATTTCGCTTGTGGATTTATCCAGTATTTGTAGAGTTATTTTTCTTGACTTAGTAAAAACTGTTTCATTATGTTGTTATTTGATCCTTGAGTGCTTGAGTTAGAATCGACCAACTTAACAGGAATAATGATCAACATCACTAAATTACAGGAATAATGATTCACCTCACTGTGAAGCTATGAACCTGGGACTTTGCATGTGGATTTTATTCAGTTTTGTTAGAGTTATTGCCCTTGAATTACAGTAGTATAAATTTGCAATTTTCAACTTGGGGTTTGCTTGGGGGATTTATTCAGTATTTGTAAAGTTCTTGCCCTTTACTTAGTAAAAAGATTTTTAGTTTTCAAAAAATATTTTACCTAGAGTCATAAGATTGACAGAACAGTGGCGCGGTGGGGGCACCCGTGTTCTATGGACACATTTCTAGTTTTTATTAAAGAAGAATTACAATGATTTGTTACAATAACAGTTAAAAATATTTGAAAATTGTGAGATCCCTTCTTGGTGCCTTGAAAATGGCAATGAAGTCTGGAGATTAAGATGTTTTTACATCTAGGTGAGCTATTGTGATCCCCCACCGTCCGTCGTCGTGCGTCGTCAGCAATTTCTTTAAACAATATCTCCTCAGAAACAAATGACTGCACAGCAACCAAACTTTACAGGAATGATCCCCTAGGGTGGGTCCCCTGCCAAAGTTGATCAAATGGTTCCGGTCTGTTTGCATAAGTAGGTCACAGGGCCAGAAAAGGAGTTTCAAAAATGCAAAATTAAAAAATCTTGTCTGAAAGTACAAGGCCTAGAGCTTTGATATTTGGTATATGATATAACCTATAGGTCCTCTACCAAAATTGTTCAAATTTTAGCCCTGGGGTCAAAATTGGCCCCACTCCAGGGGGTCATAGATTTTCCTTATATGTATATAGTAAAAACTTAAAAATTCTTCTTGTTTGAAGGTACAAGGCTTCAAGTTCAAAGAATATTACAGTTTATGCCATGATTAATATATAAATAAAGCCTTATGTCTTCAGTTGTTGTGTTAATAATAACCAGTACTCTGCGGGGGATATAAATTCAACGAATTTGCTTGTTAGAAATATATATTTATATTTAAGAAAAACATATATTTTTTCATTACACAAATGTATTTTCAATTGAGCTTATGAAATAGAACATTTCATAGTAATCAGGCTGGCGGTACATGCATGTGACTTAAAAACTAAAATGCGCAGAACAAAATATGAAAAAAAACACCACATATTCAATTTTTTGTGAATATCTTTCCTTATACTAAATAAATTTTCCTCACATGAAGTGAATAAACCCCTACATAGAAAACACTTCCAATGGCTGCTACTTATAACTATGTGATTCAGTTGATAAATTGTCGTAAACAAAGTGCATGAATGAGTTGACTATGTGTGATTGGAAAAGATAATATAAGATATAAGAGAAATGAAACAGAGTTGGATATAACAGTCGAGGAAAGTGCCATCTTTTTAGGGGTTTATGAAAATTTATTCAATATTGAAAAAGATATTCCCAGAAAACCCACCTGAATTGAAGCTATTTTAAGAAATATTCAGCCATGCATGTTGTTTTCACCTCCCTGTAATGATATTTCCATTACGTAATTTTATAAAAAATGTCTTCATAAAAAATATAATGTTATTTACTGAATACACAGCGTGGTATTTTGTGGGTAAGAAATGTTATGTTATTGGAAATGGAATGTTATTATTGTCAATGTTTTATTTTCTTATCTTACAGACTGTAGAACCCGCGGAAGAAGCCAACATGGAAGCTGTGAATGTAACAACTGAACAACCGGGTCCAGTGCCTGGCAACGAGAGAATAGGTATATATTCTAATTTACAAGTCAATTAACTTAAAATTACTTTGATGTTTAATAAATATGTAACAATAAGTAATATGTTATTTTGTGCATATAAGTAAATATCATTCTTTTAGTTGTAATTGAATAATTTTCATTATTTAAATTAAAAGATAATGTCTGCCATAAGATTAAAGGAAACATTTCAATTTTATATCTTATCAATTATAAAGATAGAAGAAATACAATTGAAATGTATTAAAGATAAAAGCTGTAGCTATATTTAATTGACTTATCATAACTTAAGCATTCCAGCAAATTTTATCACTCTATAATAATATGTTGTTTTTGTAGTAATTGTGTTATTGCAATATATGCATCATGTCATTTCACTATCATCATGTAACAAAGAAAAGATAACCCATACAGTCATCAGACCAATGCAGAGCATGGAGTTACTTCCCTTTACCTATACCAGACAGCATGTGCTATGGAGTGACATCACATTTTATTTGGCAGCAAGCATGAAATATGATGATTTCATTATTCGCATATTGATGAATGGGGAACGAGATACCCTCTGTGTGTTTTTTGTTTCACTAATTACAATTCTAAGTGATTCATTTCCCTAGTTTGAAGTTTTTATAAAGAGTTTGAAAAGCAGAGATTTTGGCATCGAAATATGTTTGTTTAAGTAATTAATGTTTGTTCTAAAGAGTTTTGGAAACAGCCTCTTATTCCACTGTTTAATATGACAGTGATGAGTTTGGCGGCATTTAAAAGAGAAATATCGGCAGTTTTTGAAATTTTTGCATGCAGGGAAATTATGTCTGGCATTCAATTGTTCACTGTATAGAGATAAGGTATTTGTTTTCAAGGATTTTTCGTTGTTTAATGCTTTTGTGAGAGCGTTTGAAACTTTATTACATAATGATTTTCCCATATTTTTGCAAGTAAGGAGTCTTGTCTGTTAAACGTAAAAGAATTGAAGTTTTCCAATACATTTGATATTACGAAAATTGGCTATAAGTTGGATGATGATAAATCTTTCCAGGAACCAAGTTAAAAAAAAAAATTGCATTGCATTTATGTGCAGGAATTGAGTTTTAAATTGCAGAATATGATAAGTTCATAAAATCTATATAAAGATAAGTATAATGTATATCTTAATTTGACTAGTAATGAACTTTAGTCTGGCTTAAACATATTATTTCAAGCTTGATTGTGAAACAAGTTCTTGCAACTTATATTAATCACTTTCGAGTCCACTTCCTGGAACCAACCAGTACTGGTGTCATATGAAGAAACATGGTTGTGACCCGATGAGGGCTCGAACCCATCATCTCTAGGCTAAGAGGCAGACAACTTTAATAACCATGAGGCCACGGCTCCCCTAACTTATAACTTGTTTTGAGTTAAATACATAAGAGGTGTCCAATAGTAGTAATTGCAATATTTTAATACTTAAATTAAACTGCCAACATAAGAAAGATAATATTTCACCATTGTATGGACCGATCTGAGTATATATTTGTGGCATATGTGTGTTGTAATTGCTGTAAGTGGGCAAAAGGCTATATTTTGTCTTAACTGTCAGGGGGTTGGGGAGGGGGAATGTCATATCCACTGTAGTGGTTTCTTTCATTAGTATATTTGTGAAAAAATATATTAAGCTTATTAAAGGTGCCAGTCTCAAGTCATCTTCCTGGAACTAACCAGTACTGGTGTTATATGAGGAAATGTGGTTATTACACTAGTTGGGCTCCAACCCACAATCCCAGGGTTGGTTGTTACTCCAGTTGGGCTCCAACCCACAATCCAGGGTTGGTTGTTACTCCAGTTGGGCTCCAACCCACAATCCAGGGTTGGTTGTTACTCTAGTTGGGCTCCAACCCACAATCCCAGGGTTGGTTGTTACTCCAGTTGGGCTAGAACCCACAATCCAGGGTTGGTTGTTACTCCAGTTGGGCTAGAACCCACAATCCAGGGTTGGTTGTTACTCCAGTTGGGCTAGAACCCACAATCCCTGGGTTGGTTGTTACTCCAGTTGGCTAGAACCCACAATACCAGGGTTGGTTGTTACTCTAGTTGGGCTCCAACCACAATCCCAGGGTTGGTTGTTACTCTAGTTGGGCTCCAACCCACAATCCCAGGGTTGGTTGTTACTCCAGTTGGGCTAGAACCCACAATCCCAGGGTTGGTTGTTACTCCAGTTGGGCTAGAACCCACAATCCCTGGGTTGGTTGTTACTCCAGTTGGGCTAGAACCCACAATCCCTGGGTTGGTTGTTACTCCAGTTGGGCTAGAACCCACAATCCAGGTTTGGTTGTTACTCCAGTTGGGCTAGAACCACAATCCCAGGGTTGGTTGTTACTCCAGTTGGGCTAGAACCCACATTCCCTGGGTTGGTTGTTACTCCAGTTGGGCTAGAACCCACAATCCCAGGGTTGTTTGTTACTTTAGTTGGCTCCTTGGGTTGATTGTTACTGTAGCTGGGCAAAGTACCCGCAATCCCAGGGTTGGTTACCCTAGTTGGATCCCTGTGTTGATTGTTAGTCTAGCTGGGCATGAACCCACAATCCCTGGGTTGATTGGTAGTCACCTTTACCACTAGGCCACATCTCCATATTTAAGCATTTGTAAAAAGCAATCCATAATTTTTGTAAGTTATTCCTCCAATGTCAAGGATTTTTCTTCTTCTTTACCTGATATTAACAAGTGAAAAATAATGACTTAAAGTTGGAGCTTTGTGATTTAGTAGATAAGGTTTCTGACTTAAAAGCACTTGCCCCTTTCCGCTGTGGGTATGAATCCTGACAGTGACTTTGAATTCTTTTATGTGAGGAAGCTAGCTTTAATATGAAAAATGGGTGGTTCTACTTTGGTACCCATTTGAATCTGAAAAAATGCACAGATTCACTAGTAAAACTGGAAAGTTGCCATATGACCTATACTGTGTTGGTCCAATGTAAAATTCCAACCAAAAAAAAAGAAAATATGTAAAGTTCATGGTCTCTTATCTTAGAATCTAGATTCAGGTACATACATTAAAATTAATTCATTGAATCAATAAACACAGGTATTTGATATAAAATTATACAAAATATGTTCGATTTAACTGTAATAGTTCCTGGAAGTTCTGTAACAGTTTAAAACCTGTGATATCTACTTAACCTGCATGAGTGTGTGATAAAACAAGTACTATCTGGTTAGATTTTTTTCTTCAACATTTAACATTAACCCACTTGTTTATTCAAGGTTGATAAATTTAAAGGAATTTATGTGCTTGGAAAATGATGCTTTATTTGTGATTATTGTTTTACTTTGTTGGTTTGTGTGGGTTTTTGAGCCACAGTGTTGAATAGAGGAGTTCCTTTTTATTTTGATAAAATGCCTGGTTCTGTTTGATTTTTGTTTTGGTATAATACAAGCGTATGATTAGTAGTTAATCTGTTTAATTACAGCTTTAATTAAGTTTATGTGGATTTTTGTGACACATGTCCCTTGTTTGACTTATAAGGATGATATGTTTTTGCATGGACTGAAGTGTTTGCATGGGTTTGGTTTGATGGACAATCTGTTCTAATGGACTGTATTGGTTGATACTCTAGGTGAAATTCATGCAAAGTCAGAGGTCAAGGTCAGTAGTTCAGAGAATCAGGATAAGGAGTTAGGCTCCTCTGTAGATGATATACCTCTAATTGACCTTTCAACTTCTTCCAAGGAGTCCTTCAATAAGAAAGGTCAAAGTGAAACTGTTTCGAACAATTTCGATTCTTCTATGTCCAAAAAGGAGTCTGATCAAATGTCTTCTGAAGGGGATGTTTCTAGTGAAGGAGATGTTTCGATTGGAATTGAAAGTGTTAATGAAGAGAAAGGAGAGGGTAATGAAACTGGTAAAGTTGATAGGTTAGAAAAACTTGCCAAGCAAATTGATGATTTCGACCCGTCTCCAATATTTGAGCGGAAAGTAGTTCCTGGCGGTGTAGTGTTTACTGGAGATATAAATGATGACAAGTTAGTTGACAAGTTGCTAGAAGATTCAGCTGATGATAATGCTGAAAAGGGTAATAATCCTATAGAAGAGGATAAAATAGGTAAAGGTGAAATAACTCCATGTGAAGCTGAGAAAACTGGTGATAAAAGTAAGGAAGATTCACCAGCTGAAAGTACTGATGAGGGTGATCTTGATGAAAATTCTAATAATGATGCATCTAATGTAGAGACCCCAGAAAATGGTGAAGAATCTCAACAAAATGGAGATATGTCTGGAAGTACGGAGTCTGATGGTTTCCAAGAAGAAAAGTCGAATGGAGAGAACAACAATACGGAGAAAGCAAGTGCAGACAAATCCAACCAGAACAAACAAGAATCACAAAAATCTGAGACTGCCTCACCAACAAAAACAGCAAAAAGCAAGAAAAAAGAAGACAAAAGTATAGGTAAGGAAAAATAAATTTTAATTTGGTTGGGGGGACTCTTAGTGTGTGTTTAAGACCCTTTTCTTGGACACATTTCATTATTATATACAAGAGTCATGCCGGCAGCTGTCAGAAGAAATGTGGTTCTATTTGTGTCTAGTACCAGGCTTGATATGATTAAATGAACATTGAACTTGCAAATTCTTTAAATTTAAAGATATTGGTCATGTTGATTCAGACTGTTTTAGATTAAGAGTTAGCCATAAGATTTGGAAATACAGGGTAAGAACATAAGGATAGTTACAGTTCTTTGTTTGTTTAACCATTATGTTAGAGTGTTAGTGGTCTGCCCCAGTTCAGTTTGGCTCATATTAGGTGTGTTTGATATAGTTGTGAAAAAATTCGTATTTGGTGTAAGCATCAGTCTGTCCTACAGTATGCTTGTCAGGGTTATAAGATTTATGATTTTCAAATAACTTGTGCAAATTTTAACAAGTGTGTATTGCTCTAAGGTCAAGGTCACATTTACATTTTAATTGTGATTCGTTTGTTGTGAAGAGCTCATGTTGACCAATCTTCTATGATTTGATGGGAAATACTGTCTGCAGATATTTTAAAAGCTGGTCATAAATTTTCAGCATGATGTGCGATTGTAATGTATATTAAAATGATATTTTAGCTTTAAGGATTATGATCACTTTAGTAATGGTACATAACTACTTATTTTCCGAAATTCATGTATTAAACAAGAAACCACTTTCGCCACCTTTTGACGGTTTTGATATTACATATTTTAAGGATATTACCCATTTTAAGTACATTTTTGTCGCATGAGGGGCTATTTTTAATTGGCATCATTATTTGGAAGAAAAAAATGATAAGATAGTGACCTAAATAAATGCTCAATAAGGTCCTTGAACCATTATATCAAAGATTCACTTATTATAAATGTCAAGAAAAAATGCATAGCAAGATGTATATTAGCAAAAAAATTAACGTAGAGTAATTTTTTCTTCAAAGGTATTCTTGCAGTATGATTGTGTATAAAATTGTTTTGTTTAATATTTTGTTATATTCTGTTTATATGAAATGTACGGTAATCTAAAATTGATGCAAACTATTTTGCTCTGAATGAATGTCCAAATGTCAGAAATAAATTAATCAATATATTTTATATTAAACTTTCAAACATGGCCAATTTTTAGGCGTCATTAACTTTATGTATTTTAAATGATAAACACCAAGTTGTTTTTACAATAAACATTTGTGTAAAAACTCAAGTAATGCCATTTGTATTTTGAGCTATTGTAGTAAGGGGTTAGAGTTTTATATTTTCTATTAGTTGATAAGTATAGTATAAATGTTGATAAACTCTATTTCTTGTGGTAAAATAGTAAACATTATTGAGAGAAAAAGAGAAGGTCTTTTATGGTATTAAGCCTATTTTTTTTCCTAATAACAATAAAGATGACTTCATTATGGACAAGAATAAACCCATCCTTACCATGCTAACTTTGTATGAAGGTCATTTATAAGAGACTATTTTGTATGTATGCAGTGATTATTTTAAACAACCTGTGGCTTTCTGAAGGGGGAAATATAGCGCGATAAATCAGAAAAGGGGAAATCAAATTCCAAAAACTGAGAATGGAATTTACCCACACATTTTATAAAATTTTCAATTTCAATTCAATTTAACATGCATGGTACATAACATTGGCTATCTATAGGGACAGCTGTCTGTCTTCTAGCTGATATAAGTCAGATGCTCTTTAAAGTCATGATTCTGGTGAATAATGTGCACAGGGCATTTTAGAGGACAATATTAGCATTTTTAAGGGAAAATAAACCTATTTTGGGCTAGATCGGCCAAAAAATCACTGGCTTTATAAAGCTCACATACACTCTATGCAGGCTGGCTTGAGTTCTATACTGGTGGCATAGAATAATTAATTCTTACCACCCTAAATATCTTGAATGGACTTATCCATCTTTCAGTCTGGACAAAACCATTCATCATTTTATTAAGGGATATTTTGAAAACATGTACTCAGTGTCTATTCTAGGAGCGCGATTGCGCGATTCACGCTAGTATTTCAGAGATCGCGCACAATTCAAAATCATGTGCGTGAAAATCGCGCATCTATAAAAAAAGTAAAAAAAACGTAAAACTTCCATCCCACATTATATTTGGTTGTTTTGTTTACATTTACACCGAAAACCGAAGGGAGGTAACTGTAAGCTAATTATAATAATTAAGTACCGTATGGTATTGGTTACGCGAGTTGACGGAAATTAACGGAATGTTCCGTATCGACCGGAACTGGTGTGCTAGGTCTGACAGTTGGGCGCCATTTTAGTGTAGTAAATAATCAAGAAAAATGAGGCAATTCCTAGCTTGGCTACGATCTAGACGTGAAAGATAGGCCGATTACTTGTATTGCCAATCCCTTTATAATCAATCGCGGCAGTTCTGTAATAATATGTTTTCGTTTAAAAATTAAGGGGGGACAACTTCTGCTGCCTTAAATAAATATTATTGTTTTAATTATTTCATCGTTTGAACGCCTCAGTGTAAACTTAATGCAGATGACTTAACATTGGCAGTTTATATTGGCACCCCTTGATTTTGAAAATCGCCCCCTTTTTTGAAATAGAGGGGGGAAAATCACCCCTATTTTTCAATTCCTAGAATAGACACTGTGTACTGACTGAATAGAGATTATGATCAGACTGCACAGATGTGTCGGCTGATCTTTGCCTGCACTTGCTCCAATCAGTTCAGGGGTTTTTTTTCTGGCCCATTTTGATGACCAATATTGGACATGTTCCCAATACTAAAGAGTATGTTTTTTCCAAATTTCAAGAAGAAAAATCCCAATTCAAGGAATAGAAACTATAATAAGTGATGTTTTTTGCCATTTTGTTACATTTAACTGCACTGTGCCAAAAATTGTATTTGTATCATGTGCTTTAGAGTGAAGTATAAAAAAAGATTAATTAAACAAATATTTGATTTGTTTGTCTAATTTAATGTATATAATATGTTGTCAGTTTTCCCAATTTGTCTAAAACATTGTAAAAGTTCCCAATTCTCAGGATTGGGTCATAATCCCAAAGTGATGATAGAAAAAACCCTGCAGTCACCCCCTGAAGGTTTAGGGTTCAAAGTTATTATTGCCAGCTTTATAGTAAGCCATCTAAGGTATACTAGTAAATGAAAGAAAAGACAAAAAATTTGATTTGCTAAAAAATTGGTCAAGTCTAATGGTAGGCCAGTTTTCCTGTTTGTTTTAAATTATATTTATTTGTCAAGTCATAGATCAAATTTCACTTTGCAGTTTATTTGTACCACTTAGTGACTTTCACAATAACATATGTCACATTTAATAAGAAAAATAAGAACATGTGTAAGTAAGGTTCAATTAAAGTACACTTATCTTAATGATTTTTCAAGCATAGTTTTATAAACATCTGTTTGCATGAACAATTATTTGACACATTAAAGATGATTTATTTGTTTCAATATCACCCTACTACCCAGTACCTTATATTGAATGCTACAATCTAAAACGCTATAATAAAAAGTTTGATAATTGTGTACAAATGCTATAAAAAAAAAATTTGGAGAGGGAAATAAATTTATGACATTTATGAATTTGATGATATGACCTCTTACCCGGCACATTAATCAATGTATTGCAAATAATGGATTAACGGCATGAATGAGGGCGATAGTAAGAAACAGTAAACACCCCCCTATTATCTGGTAAAATATTGTAAATATTGGGAGTTAAGTTTCGGACATTTTGTGAAAAATTTGCATTGTTTTGTAAAACGTTGTTGAAGAATATTTGTATATAACACTATTAGGACTCTATACAAGGTGTCTTGTTCAATAGAGATTTGATCCAATTTTTATGTAATGTATTGAAATATATATCAAAAGGAAGAATTGGCATTTAGATGAGAGAGAATAAGAATGTTTAATTTATGAGTTTTATGTTAAAATATGTAAAGTAGAGACTGGAAAAGATAAGAGAAAAAGTTTGAACGAGGCTATTACAAATATGGATTTTAGAAACAGTGCAGAAATGAATGGTAAGTGTGGTTTAAGTATAAATGTGTAAATTGTTATAGGTTTGTTACCCTTAAACTGTTGATTTTGTGTAATGGATTTGCCCGACTTTGAATTTGGAAAAGTCTTTTCAAATTTGAAGGGATTTCAGTGTCAAATTAAAAATTTGGGTAACTGATAAAATATAGAGCCTAAACAGAGTGCATAATTATGAGTGTGGGTTGGCCTGATGGCTCTATATGGTGGTAAAGGTTAAACTTGCTTCCAGTTGATAACAATGGCTAAAGTTAGCTGCTAGTCTAGGTTAGCTGCTAGTCTAGGTTAGCTGTTAGTCTAGGTTAGCTGCTATTCTAGGTAAGCTGCTAGTCTAGGTTAGCTGCTAGTCTAGGTTAGCTGCTAGTCTAGGCTATCTGTTAGTCTAGGTTAGCTGCTACTCTAGGTTAGCTGTTAGTCTAGGCTATCTGTTAGTCTAGGTTAGCTGCTACTCTAGGCTATCTGTTAGTCTAGGTTAGCTGCTAGTCTAGGTTAGCTGCTAGTTTAGGTTAGCTGCTAGTCTAGGTTAGCTGCTAGTTTAGGTTAGCTGCTAGTCTAGGCTATCTGTTAGTCTAGGTTAGCTGCTAGTCTAGGTTAGCTGCTAGTCTAGGTTAGCTGCTAGTCTAGGCTATATGTTAGTCTAGGTTAGCTGCTACTCTAGGTTAGCTGTTAGTCTAGGGTATCTGTTAGTCTAGGCTATCTGTTAGTCTAGGCTATCTGTTAGTCTAGGCTATCTGTTAGTCTAGGTTAGCTGCTACCTATCTGTTAGTCTAGGTTAGCTGCTAGTCTAGGTTAGCTGCTAGTCTAGGTTAGCTGCTAGTCTAGGTTAGCTGCTAGTTTAGGTTAGCTGCTAGTCTAGGTTAGCTGCTAGTTTAGGTTAGCTGCTAGTCTAGGTTAGCTGCTAGTCTAGGTTAGCTGCTACTCTAGGTTAGCTGTTAGTCTAGGCTAACTGTAAGTAAAGGCTAGCTGTTAGTCTAGGTTAGCTGCTGGTCTAGGTTAGCTGCTAGACTAGGTTAGCTGTGAGTTTAGGTTAGCTGCTCAAACTAGGTAAAGAACATTGTCACTGTGGCTAAGAATTATATTTCGCCTGCTTTCATTCTAAATTTGGCAATAAGTTTAGACACATCATAGTGGCACAAGAGTACCTTCTGCTGTGATTTATATTGGGTTTTCTTGTTTTATGACAACAAAAAGAGGTTAGGTACCTTATTTATACTGGGCTGATTATTTATTGCTTGGTAAAAATTTATATTACAAAGTTTAAACTACAAAAAAAACTTTTTAAGTACATAATTACATGTCATAAACTTGTGAAACTATTTCTTTAGATTGGAAATTTTCGTATTTCACCTTTGGTGACTTCCGATAAGTATTTTTAAATAAATAGATATAAGTAAATATTATAAGTATTTGAATGTAATACAATGTAGATTATGTAAAATCCAGTGTTCTGAAGTAGGGATCAAATCTAGTCTCCTCCAGTTTATAACAGAAAACCCCATTGTATAAAGTTGAATTAGATTTCAGTTTGGAGTGTTCTTCAAAAGTACTTTGGAGTAGTTTCTGAACTATGAAAACATGTTTTAACAGAATTTTTTTAAGTGGTAATGGTCCTACTGGTTTATCATTTTGAAATTATTTTTTTAAATTTTCTTCGAGATTAAAGTTTGTCTGACTAATGTCTTTTAATTTGTTTGTCCGTTCATCTGTATTTTGGTAATAAGTCAACACTGTAAACGTATAAAACTCTATGGTCGAAATAAGCACTTTAGCCAATCAGCAAAAAACTAGCAGATTTTCTCTTGGGTCTTTAAGAATTTCCAATTAGGTGGTACTGACATGTCCTTAGTTTGTAGCTTGACTTGCTTGTAAAGTTCAATGGTAATTTCTGTTTCTATACAATTGAGCACATTTATTTAGCTACATGACTATTGTAGTCTGTATCTAAGATAAAGTCTAGTTATTATATGATTGCTGCATCAGAGTTGATGTTGTTGTTGTCATACAAAAAACTTTAATGTAGCCCATTATTTAAACATTTTAAATCATATCAACACAGAACCTAGAATACTTGAATACTAATGACAATAAGGCACGGACTTTATTTATTTTGAGTTTATGCACGTTCTTAGATTATTATTTTGTTAAAATTGAGAGTCCTTGCCCATAACAGAAATTCCACTAAATGCCATGCCCTTGTTTCAGCTTTCTTTGTATATATTGCAGTTTGATTTTTAAATATTTACCATAATTAAAAATTAAAAAAAATGTTCTAAACTTTTAATTCCTTCGAAATCAAAAAAAAAGTCCAGCGTATTTTTGAAATGTGTTTTGTCTCATGCCAGGAAGTTATTGATTTGCAGTTGATGATGGAGATAAAGGGGAAGGTATATTCCTGAGTATAG
Organism: Ruditapes philippinarum; assembly: GCF_026571515.1. Lineage (NCBI taxonomy): Eukaryota > Metazoa > Mollusca > Bivalvia > Venerida > Veneridae > Ruditapes > Ruditapes philippinarum. The sequence continues at coordinate 121,444 of NW_026853081.1, read as the reverse complement.
GAGATATGGCTTATCATACTTTATCTTATTTCCTCCCCAGTTTATACAGACTGATAATTTTCACATTTACAAAACAAGTTTTAACTGATTGATATGGAGATTATATGGATATGTTCCTGCTGGGAATAAATGGGAGAAATAAGTCAAACAACCTTGACCTTAAACAGTCCCGATTGTTGGCACTATAAATTTTATGCTGTAAATTTATAAGACTAAGATAATTAATATAACATTAATAAAGAACCTTGACTGTAAAACAGGCCCAATTGTTGGCACTGAGGAAAGTTTTATGCTGTAAATTTATAGATGGACTTATATAACATTTAAAGACCTTGACATTAAAACAGTCAGATTTTTTCTTTTACTCATTATGTCTTAGGGCTTACACTTTACCTGCTGAATTTTATGGACATGTCCAGCTTTCATTTTGAGATACATTATTCCTAGAAACTATTTTGAGCTTTTAAGTTAGGGCTTTTCATGGTTGATACATTTCTTATTATATAGATTAATTGTTTCAAGGTAATATTTAAAGATTTTGTCAATATCTTATGCCTCTAAGTTTAGCTGTGCTAGTATAGAGAGAAAAAATACAGAATATTAGTGATATAATTATGCTCTTAATTTACCAAGGTCGCTATGATTGCTTGAAAGTTTGTCTCCTCAAAACGCCATCCTTATGAAAAAATTGCGAATGTCTCTAGGAATACAGTCGCTTTTTATTTCTTTGGGACCTTGTTACCACTATATAACTTCAATAATTTTCACTATAAAATTCTCTGTTTGTACTTGTTTACTCTCACATTAAGTACAGAATGAATCAAAACATAATAGAAAATGATGTAAAATAAATTTAACAAAATATTTTCCATGTTCTGTTGTTTACCAGCAATAATGTAACGAATGGTACTTTTGTATATGGCCAAAAAAAATTTATATTTTTGTTTTTCACTGAAAATTAAACATACCAGTGGTTGTTTGTATTGGAATTCTTCAGAATGGAATGTAACAATCTGTCATGGGCTTGTACGAAGTATATAATATATAGGTATTGAAATAGCCACCAACAACAAGTTTGATAGATAAAAACCGATCAATATATTGATATATGGTTTCTATATATTAAGACAGTTTCAAGTAGCATGAAGACCAGATTTATTACATGGCAGCCGTTTAAAATCATCATGGCAGTATTGATAGGTTTATTGGTAAACTCTGGTGACTTTAAGTACACAAACAGAAAGAAAGTTAAAAGCCTCTTGCCTATAGAATACAGGTAGTTCTTCATCAGAAAAGTGGATAAAATTTCAGATGAAACGTTTTATGGTTTTCTTGTTGAATCTTGGCTATTGCATATGCTTTCAGTGGTAGTGTATTGGGTTGGTTTTGGGCCCCATTTTAAAATTAGGCTTTTGTTGCTCATTTTCCCCATAGGAAAGAAATGTATTGTTTATTCTTATTGTCTGAGTTTATTCTTATTCTCTGAAGGTATTGAAAAAGAATATTAAAAAAAAAAGAAAAAGAAAAAAGCCTGGCTCCAGAAGAGAGATTCATAATGGTAAGCTTGCACACCAATTGATCCTTAACCCTTAGCCTGTTGGTGCCAGCTGATTCTACCCTGGCATGGGACCAGTGCAGACCAAGATCAGCAAGCACATTCGTTTCATCATTCTGTTCATGGTCTGCACTGTTCGCTATTCAGTCTGTACATAAAGTAGTAATTTTCTCTAAAAATGGTGTATGGTTTTTAGTCCCCTACCGGTTTACCGGAGGGGACTTTAGGTCTTCCCTCCGTCCGTCTGTCCGTCCGTCTGTCCGTCCGTCAGTCCGTCTGTCAGTCCGTCAGTCCGTCCGTCCACAAAACTGGATCCCGCGATAACTTGAAAAGTACTGAAAATATTTTTATGAAACTTGGTATATGGATAGATGGCAGTATGGTGATTATGCACGTCTTTTTCTTTTCTTCCTATGTTGAAAATTCTGGTTGCTATGGCAACAAATAGGCTGAAAATATGGCAAATTTTACACATAAACTGGATCCAGTGATAACGCAAAAAGTACTGGAAATATTTTTATGAAACTTGACATATGGGTAGATGGCAGTCTTGAGATTATGCACGTCTTTTTCTTTTCTTCCTATGTTGAAAATTCTGGTTGCTATGGCAACAAATAGGCTGAAAATATGGCAAATTTTACACATAAACTGGATCCAGTGATAAAGCAAAAAGTACTGGAAATATTTTTATGAAACTTGACATATGGGTAGATGGCAGTCTTGAAATTATGCACGTCTTTTTCTTTTCTTCCTATGTTGAAAATTCTGGTTGCTATGGCAACACATAGACTGAAAATATGGCAAATTTTACACATAAACTGAATCCAGTGATAACTCAAAAAGTACTGGAAATATTTTTATGAAACTTGACATATGGGTAGATGGCAGTCTTGAGATTATGCATGTCTTATCTGTTCTTCCTATTTTGAAAAAATATCAGTTGCCTTGGCAACAAATAGGCTTAAAACATGGCAAATATAACAATATTTGTGATTAGTCAAAAAGAGCTGAAAATTTTTATGAAATTGCATCTTTAATTCAAGAGTAATCTCCTGTTTAAGAATTTTGCTTTTAAAATGTTATATTTTGGTAACAGGGATGTTTCAAATATTAACTTTAGAGTGTCTTTCAGTCCGTCTGTCTGTCTGTCTGTTCATAAAAACTGTTTCCTGTGATCACTTTTAAAGAACTTTTCCAACAAATTTACTTAAAATAGAGAGAAATTGAAACATTAGTGAATGGCCCTTCAGAATGTTGATGGGGTTCTAACCTGTAGGGGACTTATGGATTGCTTGCAATACTATGATAATTGCTTGTCTTTATATTGAAAGATGGACACTGAAGTCATTTTAAGATTACTTCTTGACTTTTCACAGTAATATAGTTGTTGAATGTCTTAGGCCAGATGATTCAGGGTTGCCAATTCCTTTCGGCCCTATACACCCTTAGGTTTGAATCTAACCTGTATCTATTGTGCAGTAAAAGTAGACATGAACAAGCGTTTCCATATAAATCCATTTTGTCAGTGAAAACTTTAAAGTTACCACGTGACCTTTAAATGTGAGGGTGTTAATGATCAGTACTATTAAATTGCCATTGACATGATCATTTGAAATTGTTAACAGTGGTATATCAGAAAATAAACATCTGAAAACCTTTGATTACTTATTAAAACATAAGGAAAATACACTTTAAAATAAATTTCTTACATTCCAAGAGAAATTGAATTTGGAATCACACTGTTTCGCATCATATTAATATGAATCTTTAGGTACATTTAATTACTTTAGGTTCATTTTATTACTTTAGGTCTATTTCATTATGACAGTGCTGTAAGAATAGACTTAGTGACATTATGAACAGACTGTGGGGGTCATAAAAAATTGCTTGAAACATTCATCTGAGTAATCGGGCAAACATTATTTGTACTTTTAGAACTATTTTTTAAAGACATTTTCTCACGTAATCCCGTTGTATCCTTACGCAGAACTTGATCTGTTGATGAAGACCAGTTGTATTTGATTGAATTATTTAGACAAGTACATCAGGATTGGTTTTTTCCTCCATTTACAGAACAGTAACAGTTTATTTTGCTTCCATTACATCAGTTGTTATTGACTGGCAAAGATTTATGTTAAGAGCAAAACATTCACAGAATATGTTCTTTCCTCGCTCTGATTGTATAAGTTAACTGTTTTGTCAACAAGAGGATCTAATGAATTGATAAATGAGTTTTTGAAAGATGTCATTTATGATTATCCCTTCACCATGCTAAATATCTTACATCTTAAATGGACTTGTTTGTCTTACAATTTGGACAAGACCATTGATCATTTTTAGGGAAAATTATAGAATATGACTGTACTATCTGAATAACAAACAGTGCTAACCATAATTAGAGGTCTTTGTTGGCATGGTCACATGGGCAGATTTAGTCACCGACTGCAGGCTAAAGGTTTAAAATTATTTAAAGGCCTATTATGCCCCAGAAACAGATACATTTTTACTTTTTTCAAACTTTTTTGGCAAGCATGAATTTTATAAAGGTTACATATTGTTCTTAGTGCATGTTAGATGCTTGTAACCTGAAAAAGGTAGCGTTTAAATTGAAAAAAAATTGTCATAAATGTAACAAATTGTTAAACAAAGTAGTAGTTTGACTTCCATACAAAATACATAATCACTTTGATTGTATTAGATCTAATGACCAAAAAAAGAAGGTTACTGGCTAATGAGTAACTTTTTATATCCTGTAAAAGTACACCAAATAAAAAGGTTTTTGAGAAATAAAAAGTAAAGTATTTCTGGGGCATAATGGGCCGGAATTTTACAGAATGTCAGTTTAAATGATGAGGAGAAGCACTGTGCTTCCTGGTTGTTACCACATGATTTACTGTATTGTTTTCAGTTAAATTTACATACCAAATGAATTAGATCATAAGATATCTGAACTGTCAGAGAGTTTGATGTGTTTTCGTTTTAGTCACATAGCTTTGTAATTAAATTGTTGGTTTTAGCTAAAAATGTCCGGAAAGACAGTGTATTTTTGAGTACAAATTGTTTACTTCCAAAATGTAGAATATTAGGTTACCATGTTGTGTGTCATTGCGGATAATAGCAATTTATGAGCTTTTTCTCATATTTCCTGTATTTGCAAAACCAGAATGTCATTGACTCTATGAATAATATCTATCGAAGAAAAGTATAGTATATTATGGTAAACAATATACGGTACCAGTACATAGACATTCCTGTCTTTATTATCTCTTTTTATTACTTTCTTAAAGGCCCATAATGCGTAAGAATTGCTATTATCCTTATTTCTTAAAAGCTTTTTGTTGTCCTGATAATTTCCAAAGAGTTACTCTTACTTGAATCATCTTTTGCTTCTGTTGCCTTAGTGTATATTAAGGCTTTTGGCAATTAGTCAAATTAATGTGATTTAGAATTTTGTATGGAAGTCAAAATACTACTTTGTTTACATTTTGCTACTTTTTGTGACAAATAATTTCACATTCAGTGCTACTTTCTGAAAATGATAAGCATCCAACATGCTCTAAAATCATTATTGAAATGTTGTATAACTCATAACAGCCTTAAATAAAGAAGGAAAAATTTAACTGTTTTGAGGCATAATTAGGTCTATGCCTTTAATATTGAGGTTTATTGGACTTAAAATATTTTTTGGAGATTTTTATGCAATTTGATGTTGGTTATATCAATGCAAAATTTCAAATCAATTGCTCAATCCTATTTTCCAAATTAATAACTTTTTAATGTGTAAAATGACCTAAAAAGGACCTCCGGTACTTTAAGTTGATTTTCAAAAAAACTTAATAGCTAATTTTTTGCAATTGGTGAAAATGCAAACAATGCATGAAATTTGCTGTTTGTTTAGTGAACTAAAAAATTTGTTTCTGATTATAATTATATACGACCAATTTGGTGCAGTCAGTATTGAACTGTTCTCTCAAATTCATACCTTGGTCATGACTGTGTTTATTTAACTACGCAATTTCTAGCCAGGTAGGAAGGTCTGTTAAAATACCTGTTAGCAGATCTTAATCACATTTTCTCAATTATCTCTCTTCAAGAGCACCGCCAGATATTCGGAACAATTTCAAAAACATGCCGCCAGTAAATAAAGCCATTACCTCCGGAATTATTTCATAAACAAAAACAATGTAATGTGTACTCTTCAAACTAAGTCAAAGATCGGGTGTATGGGTGTATAAACTTCTTATAAATAGGAAAATTGCCTACAACTTGATAAGATCTTGGCATCAGCACCCGATTTTCCCTGATTATATTTTGTAACATAACTATTCTTGATGGAGATCTGGTGATAACAGTGTCTCATTCAGCCATAAAGGAGGTCTTAAAATTTAATTTTCTGGGATAATATCTTGGTGTTTTTATTGTTTTCTTGTGGGGGGGTTGATTTTTATGTTGTTGTTGTTGTTGTCAGTGTTTGTTATGTTTTTTTGCTTTGCTGCATTCATTTTAAATACGAATACGAATGTTCAAACTTAAGGTTTGGAGAGCAATATTTTGGAGTTATTATAAATTTCAGTTTGCTATTAAGTTGATGTAAGTGATGTTTGTGTTCATTATTTTGTGGAGTTTGGTAATTATTAAGACTTTATAATTTGTAATGAAAGGATTTGAATTTAGTAGTGCAAAATTTGGAGCAGTTATTCTTTGTTTTTGTTTTTTTTTTTAAAAAGAAAGGTTTTATTGAATATTCGGTTAAAAACTAGGCAGTAGATAAAATAAAGTTATTGAGCTAGATTTGTATTGTATTTTAATAGGTGCCTTTGAAAATTAAACAATGTAAAAAAGGGTTATGGAATTAAATACATGTATGTTGCGTTATGGAATAACTATGTTTCAAATTACATGTGTATCAAATCTCTATAATATTCTTGGTGAAAATGTTATTTTGTATATCTGTTTAAGGGATTGTACTATGGTAAGGGATTAAACAGGATGTTAGATGAGTTGCTATATTATATTAACTTACGGTTAACAAGTTGAGGAAGTTATCTCCCCTTACCATGCTAAATATCTTATTAAATGGACTTTCCATCTTTCAATCTGGACAAAACCATTCATCATTTTTAGGGAAAATTTCAAAATATGTGTTGAACTGAATAGTAAAGAGTGCAGACCATGATCAGATGGCACAAACATATCAGCAGATCTGGGTCTGCACTGGTCTCTTAGCAACAAGCAGACCAATGTTTGATAAGGGGAGTCTGTTGCTAGCTTAATAACATTGATGGGTCAAGTTTCAGTTAACAAGTCTAAAAAATTTAAATAGCAAAATTTAATAGGGATTCTTATTAAATCATGTAAATGTTTTATTTGCAATTCTATTAACTTCTATTTGTAATTATACACTCGAATGTGTTATTTGTTATTCTATAAAATTCTGTTTGTTAGCTCACCTGTCACAAAGTGACAGGGTGAGCTTTTGTGATCGCTTTTCGTCCGGCGTCCGTCCGTCCGTCCGTCCGTAAACTTTTACTTTAAATGACATCTCCTCATAAACCACTAAGCCAATTTCATCCAAACTTCACAGGAATGTTCCTTTGGTGGTCACCTTTAAAAATTGTTCAAAGAATTTAATTCCATGCAGAACTCTGGTTGCCATGGCAACCGAAAGAAAAAACTTTAAATATCTTCTTTTAAAAAACCATAAGAGCTAGAGCTTAGATATTTGGCATGAAACATCTTCTAGTGAGTGTCTACCAAGTTTGTTCAAATAAAAGCCCTGGGGTCAAAATTGGCCCCGCCCCGGGGGGTCATTGATTTTCCCTATATACATATAGTAAAAACTTAAAGAATCTTGTTTTAAAGAACCAAAAGAGCTAGAGCTGAGATATTTAGCATGAAACATGTTCTAATGGGTGTCTACCAAGTTTGTTCAAATAAAAGCCCTGGGGTCAAAAATGGCCCCGCCCCGGGGGGTCATTGATTTTCCCTATATGCATATAGTAAAAACTTAAAAAATCTACTTTTAAAGAACTCAAAGAGCTATGGCTAAGATATTTAGCATCAAACATGTTCTAATAAGTGTCTACCAAGTTTGTTCAAATAAAAGCCCTTGGGTCAAAATTGGCCCCGCCCCGGGGGGTCATTGATTTTCCCTATATACATATAGTAAAAACTTAAAAAATCTTCTTTTAAAAAACCATAAGAGCTAGAGCTTAGATATTTGGCATGAAACATCTTCTAGTGAGTGTCTACCAAGTTTGTTCAAATAAAAGCCCTGGGGTCAAAATTGGCCCCGCCCGGGGGGTCATTGATTTTCCCAGTATGCATATAGTAAAAACTTAAAAATCTTCTTTTAAAGAACCAAAAGAGCTAGAGCTAAGATTTTTAGCATGAAACATGTTTTAATAAGTGTCTACCAAGTTTGTTCAAATAAAAACCCTGGGGTCAAAATTGGCCCCGCCCCGGGGGATCATTGATTTTCCCTATATGCATATATTAAAAACTTAAAAAATCTTCTTTTAAAGAACTCAAAGAGCTATGGCTAAGATATTCAGCATCAAACATGTTCTAATAGGTGTCTACCAAGTTTGTTCAAATAAAAGCCCTGGGGTCAAAATTGGCACCGCCCTGGGGGTCATTGATTTTCCTTATATGTGTATAGCAAAAACTTAAAAAATCTTCTTTGAAAAAACCCAAATAGCTAGAGTTAAGATATTAAGCATGAAACATCTTTTAGTGAGTCACAGTCTGCAAAGTTTGTTCAAATAAAAGACCTGGGGTCAAAATTGGCCCCGCCCCAGGGGTCATTGATTTTCTTTATATGTGCATAGCAAAAACTTAAAAATCTTCTTTGAAAAAACCCAAATAGCTAGAGTTTAGATATTAAGCATGAAACATCTTCTAGTAAGTGTCTACAAAGTTTGTTCAAATAAAAGCCCTGGGGTCAAAACTGGCCCGGCCCCAGGGGTGTCATTGTTTTTAACTATATGTGTATAGTAAAAACTTTAAAAAAATCTTCTTTCAAAAAGCCAAATGAGCTAGAGCTTAGATGTTTAGCATGAAACATCTTCTTATGGGTGTCTACTGAGTTTGTGCAAATAAAAGCCCTTGGGTTAAATTGGCCCTGCAACGTTGGGGGGCCTATATACAGGTGAGCGACCTCAGGGCCATCATGGCCCTCTTGTTTTAATATGGGATTTCTAATTTTAAAACATGTAAAATTTACAATATAAATTCTTTCTATCTTTCAGAACATATATTGAAAGCATTAAGTAGTCTGCAATCAACGGAAGAAAAGTTAGCAGCCCTATGTAAAAAATACGCTGATTTACACGAAGAACATCGTGTTTTGCAGTCATCTTATAAACAGAATCAGAGAAAACTTACTGTTGTAAGTATATTTTATTGTGAAGTTTTTGTCGTCCAGCTAACAACAGATTTTCTTTGTAAGTGTGTCTAAGAATTTGTATGGCTTTTAAAGTAAGGCTTATTAAAATGGTGATTTCTAGTTACTTAAAAGATTTACTTAGCTTTCAATGAAACATGACTATTAGGAAGTCTGTTAAATCAGTTTCAATTTGCTGTCAATTCTTGTCTTAAGGTAATGAAATCTCAAGGTTTTCAGACCATTGCTTTGCAAGGTTGTGTCTCTTATGGGTGACATAGAACCAAATGCAAGAAAAACCTTTAATAAAGACCACCCTAGGAATAGTCCACACATAGAAAAATCTGTCAGTTATGGCCACTATACCTGTTGTTGAATGACTTAAATGCATAAACTGTATTTTACAGACCACTTGTCATCAAAGACCTTATAGTAAATGGCATACTTGAGCAGGTTGATACATTCTTAGTTTTTTGAGACAACAATTTTATACTTGTGAATAAGTTTTTTAAGAATAAATATCTTACATTTGTGCAAAACTACTCAGTTTAGTTCTATACATAGAAAGAAATCAGTGAGTTGTGACCACTATTTGATACCTGTAGTTGAATGACTGAAATATATAAATGAACTGTATTTACTAGGAATGGCAACGAATACCAAAATGAATACTTGAGTACTCGGTCGTTTTTCCAATCGAGTACTTGGTTACTCGGATGATTGCCAGTGATCTTCAAAGTTTAACACACAATATCAACACCGTCCGCATGCTACTGTCGTTTTCTATTTAAATTCATAGAATTCTGTAGATAGTAAATAGAACTGCACGGGAGACTAATTATTTATAATTAAATCAACAACATAATATTTTACAACGTTTTAATTAAATGCAAAATCAAGTTTAAAATATGTATAACAGTTCAGATATCTTTTTTCTTCTTGAAATAATATAGACTGATTGGCGGCAACAAAAGTTTAACCTGGTCTAAATACTAGTTACCTTTATTCTTACATTCACGATAGTAATCGGCCCTTTGTTGTTTTTCAAAACAGTTACTTCGGCTATACAATTAAAGGTAATTAAATATCATAAGAGGCTGGATGATATAAGTGACGCAGGTGCGCGTGTCAAACTGTTGATTGCCTCGTTAAATTTATGATATCATTTTCGCACCTCTGCAAGGATGTTTTGATTGCATTTAACGGGTATTTATGAAGATAAATGCACATCTCCGAATTTCTGAACTAATTGGATCTCACCAATCTTTCTAAATCGCAAAAAAATAGAAAATATATATTTTTTCCGAGTAATCGAATATCAATTTTGTTAACCAATATTCGGTTAACCGGTTACTCGTTGCCATCCCTAGTATTTACAGTCCACTTGTCATAAAGAGACCATAATCATAGTAAATTGCATACTTGAGAAGGTTTAATTTTGGAGACAATAGTTTTAGACTTGTGAAGAAGTTTCTTAAAAGTAAATATCTTGTATTTGCTGCAAAGCTGCTTAGTTTCTATTTTGTTTTCAGACTACACGAGAAAAAGACCAGTTGCAAGCAGAGCATACGAAGGCAGTGATGGCCAAAAGTAAATTAGAAAGTTTATGTAGAGAATTACAGAAACATAATCAAACAATTAGGGTAAGTAAACAATGATTTCCTCTCGTTAAATTTGGTTCTTTGGTATCTTCAGCATTGTGATTAGGTGTTATGACATGCCGATGTGATAGTGCTAAAATCTTAAATGGACTTGTCCATTTTTCAATCTGGACAAAGCTATTTATCATTTTAAGGGAAAATTTCAAAATATGTAGTGACTGAATGGCAAACAGTTTAGACCATGATCAGACAGAATAGATGTGAAGATCAGTCTTTATTTGAACATAACCCAATTGGTGTGACTAAAACAACCAAAGAAATGGAAATAAGATTATTTAATTAACTATTTCACCATGTATAAATTAACCCTTCACATTTTGAATTTGTTTAATGGGTTTGTCCTACTTTGAATTTGGAACAGTCCATTTGAAAAATTCAGGGATTTGAACATATAGATACAAAAATTGAGCAAACAACAGTATAGAGCCTAGTCAGACTGCAGGGGTATGAAGGCTGGCTTGGGTCTATACTGGTGGCAAAGACTTATCATTTCCGGTTTGGTTTAAACATATTTATTTAAGCTCCATTGCGAAACAAGTTCTTGCAACTTATATTTATCACTTGCGAGTCCGCTGCCTGGAACCAACCAGTACTGGTGTCATATGTCGTATGAAGAAACATGGTCATGACCAAATTAGGGCTCAAGACCATGATCCCTGTGTTGAGAGGCAAGAGTCACCTTAACCACTAGGCCACCGCTTTCCTTTCGGTTCAAGCAGGATGAGGGTTAAAATTGTAGATGAAGCTTAGGATAAATTGCTTTTGATGTCATTACATATGTCTTTAAACATGATTTGACATTTAGGATGAGCTTCTTATAATACCTCAGTTATGATTTATATTTTTCAGATTCTCATTACTTAGATAAACCTTGAAAATAAAATTTATAGATATTTTCCTTTTGTCCATCCATCATGCTGTTGTTCCTAAACTGACAAAACAAGAGGATGTGGGGGCGTACTATCGAGACATTTCAAGTTTTAAATATTTAATTTCATTTATATTTTAACAGCAAGAAAGTTTACAACGAGCTAAAGAAGAAGACGAGAAGAGAAAAGAGATATCACAGAAATTCCAGGTATATATTGATGTTTCACCAATATATCAGCTTGTTATAATTTATTCTATAGCAATAATGAGGCTTAGAGAGATGTCTCTGAATTTTTGCCATTATATATTTAAAGCTCATTCATGGATGCATATTGAGAAAAACTCCCTTTGCAGTGTTTCTTCCAGAGCGCGTTTTTGATGCATTTTTTATGGCCTTGACGCAATGAGACTCAATTTGTGCGTTTCCAGTGACGCAGTAATTTATTCTCCATTAATTTAAGTAAATCTCAAATTATGACAATTTCAAATCCATGGCAAACTATTTAACAAATTTAAATACAAATCATGCACTGCTTTGATTTTACGACTTAATACCTTTCAATTTAATTGTCCGTTAATCAGACAAAAAATTCCCTTTCATGCATCCAAGAGGACAATATAATTATATCCAATTAAAGCTGCATGTATTACAGTAGCTAACTGGGGGTAATTAAAATCATTAAAGAATTTTTTTGTTCTGTTTAAATAGAGATTCTTCAAATTATTTTTATGCAACATTTTCTTTTCTATTCATCTATTATTTTTCAATGGCTGAATGAATTATAAGAAAGAGGCTAATAAATTAGTGGTTCCAGTTCTTTATATGTACTTCTTGGTTAATAAATGGTTTGGCATGACCCTCAAAATTTCAAGTGACCCTTAAAATCTGATAAAGGGGGTCAAAAATGACCCCCAGAAAATTGGAGCTGGAAGAAACACTGCCTTTATTTTGAGCTATCAGTAAATGATAGCTTGATGCATTACAACTAAAGCTTATGTGGTATACTAACTGATAGCTGTCAGCCCGGGTTTTCCTGTACAAGTTAATTATATACATAACATAACTGCATTGTGCAAATTGCAGTCTAGATAGAGAAGAAAGTTTATATGTGGTTTGTCCATCATTCATGGAGGAAATACTGTACAAAGCATTTGCTTACCAGTTTGTCCAATAAATTGAATGTTTTAAAGCAGCTTGTCTCCAGATCCATGCTTATTTTCATGAAAGTTTTGAAAAAAATGTATAAAAAGGTAAAATATTGTTAAGTGAACAAAGAAAGTAATTGACACATTGCAAACAGAACTTTCAGTTCATATAAATCACCAAATTAAGGTCAAAACATACAAAAATAGCCCTTACTGTGTTAGTCACGCAGAAGAAATATGATGATAAACACTGCAAAAACAGTTAGTAATTGCATAAAAAATGTGTAAATCATTACTTGAATAGTGAATAGTTTTACTTTTCGCAAAATCTTGGTACATTTTTGTCAAGAGTTGATATTCTTAAAATATGTTTGGCTCATGCTGATTTAAGAAAATTGAGTCATTCTCATTCATTGCTTTTCAGACAACCATAGGGGAGATCCAAACTCAGATGCAAGAAAATCATGAACGAAATAAACAATTACGTGAAGAAAACTTTGAACTAGCCAATAAACTTAAAAAATTTATAGAACAGTACGAAGCACGAGAAAAGGTAAGTTCACGTTTTTGTTTGAAATGTTTTTGCCTTTCTGTACTCGAGTCCTTTTAAGTAGGGATGGACCAATCGGCATGCTAGGAATGAGATTTACCATTAATAATCTTATTTATCAAAACTGCGTCTGCTTTTGTCAAGGTTATTATATTGATAAATGATTCATGGAATAAAGATAAGAATGACATTTACATCTATTTTGGGATAATTGTCTTCTTGCTAAATAAAGGCATTATTGTGATAGCCCTTAAGCCAATGGAGGCAATTTGATTTTAGCTTGTTGCATGCTTTATTTAGCTGAAAGGAAGATAGATTATATGCAAGAATAAAAATAAAGAATCTGTAAAGCAGATATTTTGATTCAGCTTCCCTTTTCTTTTCTTTTGTGTGTGTATGCGGGTGAGGGGTATGTTATATTTAAGCTAAATTAAGCTTAATTTTAGTACTAGACTTGCATAAGCATAAATTTGGAACTTTCCATTGTAACTTTAAGGGATGTTAAATGTCAAAATGTTAAAACTTATGCAGCTGGTAGTATAGTGTTTGGTCTAAGAGATGTGCAGTCTGACCTATCTATATATTTTGTATATTGTTTGCTGAATTGAATTATTATCCCTGAAGTTGCTGCAAACAGTTTTGAGAATCAAAGCTACTTACTTGCAGATTATAAGCTACAAGTGTCTGATAACCAGTTTAAATCATAATATCTGAGAACCAGTTTAAATTATGATATCTGATAACCAGTTTAAATTATGATATCTGAGAACCAGTTTAAATTATGATATCTGAGAACCAGTTTAAATTATGATATCTGAGAACCAGTTTAAAGTTGAACCTAATTTTAAATGATAAAATGTGATCACAATCTGTTTTTTTACATATATGTTGTTCAAACAAGACCTGACAATGTTACATATAGTAAAAAAAATTTAAAATGTGTGTTAAAAAAAATTAATACAGAATTTAGAATTCTTCTTTGCTTTTAACTGGTAAATTTGACGTGGGTAGAACTTGAAACTGACTTATTTATTGTAGATTTCTAATTATTTTCAAGTGTTTTGTTCAGGAAAGCAGTAACATAGATAACAATATAGTTTTGCAGATCTTAAAATCTGACATTTTCATATTGTATTACAAAAAAAACTAAAATTTATTAGAACTTTTCATTAAAATGTTTTGTAAAATGATTTTAAAAATCTTAAATGGGATTTTTAATTTTGTTGGTACTATTTCATGAGATTATTTACAGTATTTTGAACAATTAAATGCAAAAAAAATTTCCAGAGGAAAAAAATGTATTTTATCCAGATATAAGCATTTGTATTGTTTCTTCTAAAGATGTTAAACGCATAAACAATATTTATAGATAAAATAATCATATATTTTATTGAAAAGGAATTTATGAGGTCCACAATTCTATGGAAAATAATGATGGATGGGGATGTTTGAAACAACAAAGTTATTTTCAGTGAAACTGAAGCCAGCAGTTCCTGATTTGTGATTTTTGCGCCATTTGTCTGCAGGAACTATTTGTCATCGTAGTGCAATAACGGATTAACTCCTATTAGATTAAATAGGAGTTAGGGTGTTAATGCATTCAAGTGACGTATTGTTTGAACTGTTCTATTAAAAGCATGTCCTGAAAGAGATCATTTTTGTAGGAGGAACTACTTTCCGGACGGAACTTTTGTAGGAACTATTTTTTTGTATGAGGAACTACTTTTTTGTATGAAGAACTACTTTTGAGACAATAATTTTTGTTATGATTTCAGCAAGTAGAGAAGGTTATACAGCATAGAGAACTAGAACAAAAATTAGCAGATGCCAAATTAGAACAGGCCTCGGCAATACTAATGGAAGAAAAGGGGAGAAGTCAAAAAGAAAAAGAATTGGTAAGAACTTGATGTAAAATGAGAAATAATAGATATTTGCCATTTCAGTTGACTCATTAACAATTACTATGAAGTAAAACCAAGACTGTCTTTTTAAAGAAGATTCAAAATTTATTAGCTTGACTATTCGCAGAATAATCGAGCAAATGCAGTCACCCATTTGTCGGCGTCCCTGTGTTTAAGTTTTTGCATGTAAGCTGGTATCTCCATAACTACTGAAGGGAATAGATTAAAACTTCACACACTTGTTCTCTGTTATGGCACAAGTCCCATAACTCTGATTTGCTTTTTTGCATAATTATGCCACTTTTTCGACTTAGAAATTCTTGGTTAAGTTTTTGCATTTAAGCTGATATCTCCATAACTACTGAAGGGAATGGATTGAAACTTCACACACTTGTTCTCTGTGATTATCTAACATGACTGGCACAAGTCCCATAACTCTGATGTGCTTTTTTGCATAATTATGCCCCTTTTTCGACTTAGAAAATCTTGGTTAAGTTTTTGCGTGTAAGCTGATATCTCCATAATTACTGAAGGGAATGGATTGAAACTGCACACGCTTGTTCTCTGTGATTATCTTACATGACTGGCACAAGTCCCATAACTCTGATTTGCTTTTTTGCATAATTATGCCCCTTTTTCGACTTAGAAATTCTAGGTTAAGTTTTTGCGTGTAAGCTGGTATCTCCATAACTACTGAAGGGAATGGATTGAAACTTCACACCCTTGTTCTCTGTGATTATCTAACATGATTGGAATAAGTCCCATAACTCTGATTGCTTTTTTGCATAATATGCTCCTTTTTCGACTTACAAATTCTTGTTTAAGTTTTTGCGTGTAAGCAAGTATCTCCATAACTACTGAAGGGAATGGATTGAAACTTCACACACTAGTTCTCTGTGATTATCTAACATGATTGGCACAAGTCCCATAACTCTGATTTGCTTTTTTCTATAATTATGCCCCTTTTTCGACTTAGAAATTCTAGGTAAAGTTTTTGCTTGTAAGCTGATATCCATAACTACTGAAGGGTTTGTGCCTTTTTTGGAACAATTTTATGCATTCATAATAATAAAGCAGAGATTAACTCCATAAAACATCGTAATAACAAGCCTTTGTACCTTTTCGGATAATTTTATGTATTCATATAGTTTAGCATTATTATTCTCAATGAAACACCCTAGTGACAACTTTTCGAATAGTCGAGCGTTACTGTCCTCCGACAGTTCTTGTTTTTTGTACTCCTCAAATTTGATTTGCAAGTACATGATTTTTTTCTTACTTAAAATTTCTTGTTGCACCTGTCTTTATTGACTGATGTCGCATATCCTAGCTATTTAATACTGGTATGTTGGTAACTTCTTTGGTCAGTTTGAATGAAAATAGATTTTCCTACTTTTCCTTATAGCAAGGCCATTTAGATAGCATTGTTGCAGCAGCAATGGGAAGAATCCATTGGTGTTACCAATATTCTTGTTACTTCCCCTATAACTGAAGTGAAGGGGCAGAGGATGGTTGCATATAAATTTCCTCTTGACTGCCAATTCGCTGGAATGTAGGCACATTTGTGTCCTATGCACATGTTTCTAACTTTGGACAGATTTTCCTTTCTAAACATACCTGAAATGATGAAAGTATAGTTTTGACGATGGTCCTTGTTTCTATGATGGTTGGCATTGAGTGCATTGACTTGCATTAAACATAACTTGTTTATTGTGTGTGTGTGTGTGTTGGGGGGAGGATTTTACGGAAGTGTTAAAGAAAGTTGAAGTTACATATGTACATTTGAAGATTTATGAATTAATATAACTTAATTCATTTTAAGTACTTGTGAAATTTTGGATATCTACCTTGGTACTAGCTTATATCATGGACCAGCATTCAAGTTTGGTTTAAGATGCGAAAAATAGTATGTTTGTAAATTACCCATCTGAAAGCAAAAGTATTAAAACATTGATTTTGTAACATTATTACAGTTAATCCTACAGTCTACAGAATATATGAAGAAAATGCAACTGAAAGAAGCTGAGGTAAGATATAATTATAAATATTATGATATATACATATACTTAAGAAGGATCAATATTGATCCTTTATCCCCATGAAATTGTTTTAATGAATAATGTACGGAATGTATACCGTGGGTAACCGACGATGGTCCAGTTTTAAATTTAGATGTTTGTCATTTGTTAAATTTAGGGATTTTACAATGAAAATGTTTGGGTAGCCATCTGTTCAGAGCTGGGTAAGAAGGCATGGTTGTGCTGGGTAATACAGGCATTTCATTAATACATTTAGTGCTCAAACGATCAAGTGATTAATGTGCCAGCCTCTTAACCCAGGGATCATGCATGAGCCATACTGGTGTCAAAACAAAACAATGATGTTTACTTGAGGAAGCCTGTTGTAAAAGAACTGTTTCAAAATCCCGTTGAAATAAATATATATATACATTAATCAGTTGATCAATAAATGGTTAGACTTGTAACTCTCAATGATGCAGCACAACTTGTGTCTTAATGCAGTGATTTAATAAAGTTTAGAATAGATATACCAGTTCTCATACTGCGATACAAAAATACAATGATTAGCATTTTCAAAAGATAGTGTAATATTGAAATCTTTCTCTGATAATTTTCTATGGTTAGAAATGTAAAAGAAAAGTTACTTTTAATGTTGCTATCACAGCCGCCCTTTGATCCTGTTTGTCTCTCCATTATTTCTCATTCTCTACAGTATATATCTGTCTCTTATTTTTTACTTTAAATGAGAGATATATAAAGGCCTGCTTACAGGGTATAAAAACTATATCTATAAATGATAATGTTCAATAAAAATTTAAAGCAATGAAGTCGTATTGTTTCCATATTTTTATGGTCAATTCCCAAATGAGAGATAAAGTCTTACGTACAGGGTATAAAAACTATATCTAATGAATTTTTTTATCAATTTTATAGACACTAAAATCCAGTTGTTTCCATATTCTTAAGGTCAATTCTCGAAAGAGTTCTTACAAAGAATATTTCTGCTTATTTAACACACATGAATGTTGTATGCAAACAGAATAATATATTCTGATTTAACTGCTCAGTAATGATTTTGTGCATTCACTGAGGGGAATATTGATATACAAGCAATTTTCCTTCATTCAGTTATTTTGGAAGAATTTGGTGTTTTTTTAAATTCAAACAATAAGATTTTCAAGACTACCCAAATTTTATTATGGACAGGTCTTGAAATGGAAGCTGGACAAGTCCATTTTAAAAATTTAGCAGGTTGTTGGTTAACTATATAGTCTTACAGCCAGTTCCTTGTAAATATCTAAACAAATACATCTAGGTTAGTATGACAATATCTAGCTGTATTCCTTATACATAAAGTAATTTAAATTCCATACAACAGACCTACAATTATTTTCCCATTTCTGTTTGTTAGTTTAGGAAGATGTCTGTGTGTTTAAATAGGGGAGAAAATAGCAAGCTATTCTTACTGTGAATTAATAACCGACAGCCATAAATTCTGTTGTTTACATGAAAATAAAGAGAAATAACCAACCCCTGTGGGAACTGAATTTTCAGAAAATTGATAAAATGAAGAAATTGTCTTGGAAACGGCTTACAGTAATAAATATACTTCAGAATGGAAGACCGTAAGTAGATAAGAAAAATAAATGAAGACCAAAACATTATCTTTTATTGTTGTCTAGGTAATGAATATTGACTTTTTGTCCATGGCTTTTATTTTTCTGTTGGATTGAACGTGATCATGGTTATTTGATTATTAGATTATTTACTTGAAAATAGATGACAGAGATTTTGTTTCACGGAGAATTATTAAATTAAAGAAAGGATGGGCATTCCCCCCTGGTTAAATGTCAATTTATCAGTTTCTTAGGATTTTTTTATGTGTAAACTAAGAGAAATATCAATAAAAGGCAGACAATTATACTTGTGATTAAATAGCATGATTTTGAGATATTGCTAGATGGAAATTGCTGTAAAATGTGGAATAGATGGCCATTTTAATATGGCTTTTTTGTTAAATAAAAAATAATCCTGATTAAGAAGTATTTTTTTGAGCCACATTTGTAATGATTTTCTGATTTCCTTGAATTATAAAAGACTAGCATAATATGGAGAAGTACTGTTGTAATTAAATTAAGATTTTTGAAAACAAATTGATAAAAAAAAAATAGCAAATTGCTAAAATGGCAAATGACAGGATGATCCCAAAAAAGTGAAAATGAAATCTTTTGAAGTTTGGCATTGGAGTGCAAATAAAAAACCACTAAAGCTTTTGTTTAATAATAATCTGGCAGAATTGCACTCAAGCGCTTTTTAAAAAATTTTGATAAAGAAAAAATAAAGGATATTGATATTGGTTAATCATTTTATGAAAGTCTTTCAAAAACCAAAAACTTAATTTAGAATTTTCAATGATATTAAGGCTTTCTAAGGTCCAGTTCCTTAAAAATTGTGAAAGATATCCACTTCAAATTTGCCATTTATGTTTGCCATCACATTGGTGAGTATTAGTGAGTATTGAAAAGTCTTCAGTAGTATAAGATCTTATAAAATTAGACATTTTTCTTCCTAGATTCAGCACCTAACTTTTGTCAAATATTTTTTCCAGTTAAATATGTACAAGGAAAGATATGAAGAATTCCAGTCAACAATCAAGAAGAGTGAAGAAATGTTTTCAAAGTTCAAGGTTGAAATGGATAAGGTATTATATATATACATGTACTTATTAAGCTTTTTACTGACAAAAAATAAGATTATTTTCTCTTAGTTATTTAAGTATGAAAAAGTCATTCAGCTTGTTTCATACAACTAGACAAGTTGTATTATAAATAGTTTTTTTTAATTAACAATTTTCATGAAAATAATAATAATAATTCCATTGTAGTTATTGGCAATTTCTGTGTACATGTACTTTCATGTCATTCACCTTCATTTGCAAATGACTAATTTGAAAAAGAAAATTGTTTGGTACATGTGAGGAAGCTATCCAGCTAGTTTACAGGACCTCGATGGTTATACTCAGGTGCTTGTTCATGCCTGAAATAATGCATTGAGAAGCACCTGAGGTCTTCTTCCCACTAATAAAGCTGGAAATTTGCCATATGACTTGTACTATATTGGTGCAACATAAAACCCAACTATAAAAAGAAAATGTTCAGTTTTCGGAATTCAGAGGTTCTGGTATTTAGAGGATGTTTTTCGATTAACTTATAAGGAAAAAAATATGGGACTTTAAAAATTGTCTGGTTATCAGAGGATTCCGGTTTTCAGAGTTTTACTGTATTTTACTGAGTGAATACTAGAAGCCTTATTTTCATGAGTAGCATGAGCTCTTTTGAAATCAAAGACAGTGTTCAAGGTTGAAATCTGATTTGAGCCGCGTCACAACAAAACCAACATAATGGGTTTGCGACCAGCATGGATCCAGACCAGCCTGCGCATCCGCGCAGTCTGATCAGGATCCATGCTGTTCGCTATCAGTTTCTCTACTTGTAATAGAGTTGGTAAGCGAACAGCATGGATCCTGATCAGACTGCCCGGATGCGCAGGCTGGTCTGGATCCATGCTGGTCGCAAACGCATTATGTTGGTTTTGTCATGATGCGGCTCATTTGATCTTCCTTGTTAGATTAACAAATTTTCAATTTATTACATCCTATATTGATGGTTTATGCTTGAACTATAATATCGTGGCACCTCATTTATCGACGTATTTCAATTATTTTGTAATGTTCGTTCATTTGTACACTGATCTTGGCATCATTGACTGAATTCAGTATTTGTCTGCTTCACACAAAGTTTACCATTGAACCTTATTACAGACATTGTTAAAATGATAAATATGTTGATAATATGGTGTATCAGACTAAATATTTATTACATGGTGTCATCAGATCACAACTTAAAATATTTATATTTCTAGATGACAAAACGTTGTAAAAAGATGGAGAAGGATGGAGCTCAATGGAAGGGCAAATGGGAAAATGCTAACAGAGCACTTCTAGAAATGGCTGAAGAGGTACTTCATTTATTGTGTCGCCTCTACGGAGTAGTGGCGACATATAGGGATCATTTCTCCGTGGTCTGTCTGTCCGTCTGTCTGTCTGTCCGTCCGTCCGTCACAAAAGCTTGTCCGGACTACTCCTCATAAACTACTGGTGCAATTTCATCCAAACTTTACAGGAATGATCAGTACCAAGTCTAGTTGTGCATATTGTCAGCATTTCCGGTTCAATGATTTTTGTCAGAGTTATGGCCCTTTAATAATTTTTAATTTTAAAGTTTGTCCGGACTACTTCTTTTATACCACTAATGCAATTTCAATGAAACTTTACAGGATTGATCTGTAGCTCAAGTCCTTGCCCATATTGCACGGGTTTTTCGGTTGAATGATTTTTGGCCGAGTTATGGCCCTTTGATAAAAAGGTGTTTTTTTCTGTGTGTTGCCAGATACACAAAAGCTTGTCCGGACTACTCCTCATAAACTACTGGTGCAATTTCATCCAAACTTTACAGGAATGATTGGTACCAAGTCTAGTTGTGCATATTGTCAGCATTTTCCGGTTCAATGATTTTTGTCAGAGTTATGGCCCTTTAATAATTTTTATTTTTAAAGATTGTCCGTACTACTTCTCTTATACCACTAATGCAATTTCAATGAAACTTTACAGGATTGATCTTAAGCTCAAGTCCTTGCCCATATTGCATGGGTTTTCCGGTTGAATGATTTTTGGTTGAGTTATGGCCCTTTGATAAAAAGGTGTTTTTTTCTGTGTGTTGCCAGATACGCAAAAGCTTGTCCGGACTACTCATAAACTACTGGTGCAATTTTATCCAAACTTTACAGGAATGATCAGTACCAAGTCTAGTTGTGCACTGTCTGTCCGCCTGTCACAAAATTTGTCCCAACATGAAATTGGCCATCATGAGGCGACACATGTGATCACTGATTGCTCTTGTTCTACAAGAAATATATAGGACCATTCCGGTGTTTAGCAATAAAAAATTAAGCCCCACCTTTTCTATCATTGCTAAGTCAAGTGCTAACAAACTATATCAATACAAAACCATGTTGGTTTTTTGTGTATCCCTGTGTAGCAATTGAATAGCCACTCAGGCAATTTCATAAATGCATAAATCTATAAACATTAGAAAAGTCTATTATCATAGCATGCCTTTGAAGAAAAACAGCCATGTAGCCTGTTTGTTACTTGTATGTCCGAGTGGTTAAGGTCGTTGATTTCTAACCACTTGCCTCGCACCGCTGTAGGTTTGATCCCCGCAGTGTACTTGAATTCTTTCACGTGAAAAAGTTATCCAGCTAGCTAATCGAATGTTGGTGGTTCTACTCACGTCCCTGTTCTAACTGATCCAGCTTTAAAAGAGCCGCGCCAATATAATGGGTTTGCGACCAGCATGGATCCAGACCAGCCTGCGCATCTGTGCAGTCTGATCAGGATCCATGCTGTTCGCTTACAAACCCTATTACATGTAGAGAAACTGATAGCGAACAGCATGGATTCTGATCAGACTGCGCGAAAGCGCAGGCTGGTCTGGATTCATGCTGGTCGCAAACGCACTGTGTTGGTTTTGTCGTGACGCGGCTCAAAATCATTCCATAATAATCATTGAAAGTCCAGTTGCCTGTGTCAGATTTATTGTATTTGATTGAGAATAAGATATGAATAGCATAAATAAAATAACAAGATTGTTTCATAATCATGATCAGATATTAGCAAATTGATTGCTAAATTCCATTAACCCAATCAAATAAAAGATAAAGTTATGATGTTCTGGCTCATAAAAAAACCTGAAAAGTAAATAAAAAAAATCCTGAAAAGTAATAAAAAAGAATTGTTTGATGGAATGAAAAATTTTATTCAGGAAAAATATCATTCTTTATTGTGTGACTTTGTTTGAAACGATGTGTACATTATGTGGACATTTCAGAATTGTTAATAAAATTATAGAATGTTTTTGCCTGTTTGTGTATAAAATAATGCACCAATGCCAAGACCCGTTAGTCTAGTCTAAACTTAGTACAATTTGACTGGATTATATCCCTTTATGAACATAGAAAATGTCTTGGTAGGGTTTTTCATGCCCACTTTATTTTCAGGACCACTTAAAAAGTTTCCACTTGAATCTGCACACGTATCTCCTGAATAATAATTGTTGGGTCATGTTCCATAATATGTATAATGTATAGAGGATATTGAATGAGTGTAGTTCAATACTGAATTTATTGAATGAGTTTAATTTATTAAGCGAGCCTTTAAATTTTATGCAACAAATTCAGTAAAGGACCTACAAAATAAAATATTTTATTTATCGCATACATGTACGGTACACAAAATAAAGACTGTTTTAAGTGAAAAAGAATCACTTTGTCATTGAGCCGCCTATAGTGTAACGGTAACATTTAGTGCGTCTTTACACAATGTTTGTATATCACAAATGACTTAATGTCAAAATATATGCACATCCTTGCAATACCATTTTTACGGAGTCGCATGTGATAAAAAGAAATATGTAATGGTTAAATAACATTGAAAACAAGCAAAGCCATGTTTCAAGACTCGCTAAATTGATTAGAGAAGATTGTTATATTACAACATGATGCTTTTTTGTGTTACAGAAAACAAAGTATGACAAAGAAAGAGGTCTATTGATGACAAAGATTGGTAAATTAGAGTCATTATGTCGAGCCATGCAGGCAGAGAGACAGGCTAGGAAAATGTTAGAAACAGAAAAAATAGGTTGGTGCTCTTTCAGTTTAGATGTTTGAGTCAAAAGCCTTTAAACACTTAATTCTTAACCTGCAGGCGATAACAGATTCTACCCATGCATCTTACATGTGAATAAATTTTACCAGCCAGCAATGGAAGTTTAGTGGTTCTACTACGCTGCCTGTTTTTGCTTTTCACACGAAAGACTTAGTATTACCGTAATACTAAAAAAATCAATTATGTATATGATACATTAAAATATTTCAATTTAGATGTAAATGATAGATGCATGTTACCATATGCAGGAACTAGAAGGTACAAGCCTTTTCCACATCTATAGGGCCAGGCCCAGCATGCACATTTTGTTTAGTCTGACCAGGCCCTATCCTGTTGGCTGACCAACTAAAGTTTTTCTTCTTGATATAGTAATGGACAAGTCCAATTAAGAAATTCAACAAGTTAAGGATTTATGTTGGTTTTCTTTTAATTAATTTAAAAGATGCTAGTCTATCATTATTTACCATGTTTATCTTTTATTTTACAGCAGTTACTTCGGACATGGAAAAACTTGGTTTAGATAGTCCTGACGACGATTTAGAGTCCTCACTTCCCCCATTACCCTCAGATCCCTTCCCATTCAGAACAAGTCCTGTAAACACAGGTTCGAGCTCTGGGCCGGCATCAGAGGAGAGAGTGGCGGACTCTACGACCGGGGAGAATGAGGCGGGTGATGATGCCGGAGAGAGTTGTGAAGGAGACTCAGATAATTCTTGTAAGTTTTAATCATTGTTGTTGATATAATTTGTTTAAATTTGAAAATTGATCTCCGGTCATTGATTCTTATGGTGATTTGTCTCTCACTGCTGATCCAGTTTAGCGCGGAGGAAGGTAGTCTAGTACTGGTGTAACTCTCCAGGATTGATGGTTAGGAAACTACCCGCCTATATGACTGAAATACTGTTGGAAAAAGGCGTAAAATAAAACAAACAAACAAACAAAAACGCTGATTCATAAATCATGTGGGATAAGTAGTTGGTCAGTTGGGGAGATGTTGGTAAATACAGGTAAGTAATACAGGAAAGCTATTTTTATATAGATCGACCGCTGAGATATTAACAATGATTTGTTTAATTGGCACAAAAAGCAGGAAAACAAACAAACAAATGCTTTGAAGATGATATTATTTCACTGATTTATTAGAAGTTAACGTTATTCACGAACATTTAATTTTCTGTTTAAAGGATTTCCTTGCAGTAAATTTTGACCATGTGAAGTTTAAAGTTTCTTACATTAGATGAGAAATTAATTCATCAAATCAGTATAGATATATTATGAATTTGCCTACTTTAAGAGGACAACAGGGTATTCTATCAGAAGTTGGGCTAATGTTTCATTAATTCATATTGTCTCGGAGAAAATAACTTTGGACATCAAGATTTTACGAAATACCTCTGAATTTTTTGCAATGAACCTTTAAATGCTTGTCTGTACTGGTTATAAAATTGGTAGCAAGGGCAATAACTGTGCTATGCATGTGATAATATTTAAATAAAGTCTTTACAGGGCCTGTACATTATTTTTGAACATGACAAAAGTAAGATGTGTTTGTTTTGGGGTTTTTTCAGGTGCCTCAGAAAAAACAGGAGTTACTGTAATCCAGCAGACACCAGCTGACCAATCAGAAGACAGTTCTGGTGCAAATACCCAGTCAGAAAGTCAGATACAAGAAGTGACAAGTTCTGACCAATCAGGAACAAGTTTACAGAATGATCAAATGCAGAATGACCAATCAAATGCGGCGTCTTGATTCTGAATATCAATTGTATGAAAAGAATTAATGCAAATTCATCCGACAACAGTTTAAACATGATGAAAAAGTTTGGATTTGATCATTATACATACACAAGTCTAGAAAGACTTCAGTTAAAACTTTGCATAGAAAGGAATCAATTTTTTTCATTCCTTTTTACAAAGATACAATTGGTCACTCTTTTGAACTTGTCATTAAATTCTGTTGTATAATTTTATCCAAATAATTTATTTTTAGAAATGTAAAGCAAAAGCGTTTTCGTGTAATTTTTTCAGGAGTATAAAAAAAGGTAATCATTGTGTTTTTTAAAAAAAAAAAAAATGCTTTTGCGATACATTTATATCATTATGTGTTACGAGTGGCTTGCACTGTATAGAAATATATTGCAAAGGTCAACAGAATGGCACAATAAAGGTCACTCCTGAAAGGTCATGGTGATTATTAATATGTAAATACAAAAAAAGTATAATAGCTAGAAGCTGCTTTTTATGATACTATTCACTCTGATATTGAGTCAGAATTTAGAAAAAATATCTAGAATCCTTTATTTATGCTGTTGATTTATTTAAAGCTTCTTTTTTTCAAATAAGAAAATATATCCAGAGGGGCAATAATAAAAAAGCGGACTATGTCCAAAATCATAGAGGAATTATTTATAAACCTGTGCTCTGACATTTGTGTTATTTACAAGTGTACAGGGCAAATACCTGCATATCATTATACATGTTATGAAAGGTTTTGTGGTGTTTGTTTTTTTTTTTTGTTGTTGTTTTTTTTGGTTTTGTGAGAGCAATGTTCCTTGCGTTTTAAAAATACAAATATATAGAAACTGGAAAAAATTAGTTGTACACTATAGTTGTTGGAGGAAAATATATTTGGTGTAAATAAGCTTGAATACTTAATATAGAAATGCAATAAACAAACAAACAAGACAGGCGTTTGGAAAAGCAAGATCTTGGCATTGAGCCAAAATGTGTCTTGTTGCGTGGGTTTTTTTTTACAGTTATTAAAGCAGCTTACTTCTAGATTTCATGCTAATTTTGTATGTGAAAATTTATAAAGGGTTTTAAAATTTAAAAGTTTTGTCAAGATAGTTAGTATACAGTATTTGATTGTTTTTTTTACATCGAAGTACATGTATGCCAAAAATATCCTTTACTGGGTTAGTAAATGGGTAGAAATAGGGTTATAATATAGTAAATTCAGTCTATTTTTTTGCAACTAGTATGTAAAGTGTTATATACTTATACTGCTTAACCTACCTGAATTTGTGTAATAGTCTTACCTCGCTTTGAATTTGGAACATTACATTCAATGTTTAAGGGACATTGATATCAAAATGCAAAAGCGAGCAACTAGCAGTATTGGGCTTGGTCAGACTGCACGGATGTGCAGGCTGGCCTGGCTCTATACTGGCGACAAATGCTAATCACTTTAGTTCCAGCAGGGTAAGAGTAAACTCTAGAGTACATTTTTTCTAAAATTTGATTTTCTTAATATTTTAAGACAAATCTTGAGGCATGTAGCTTTAAATAGCTTAGATGACTTCATAAGACCCCCAGGATTAAGTTGCCAAACAAGTTTTGAAAGTAAATATGTTATTTCTCCACTTTAATAAAATCTTAATTGAAACCTGACCTGTTTTTTTTTTATCTGCAAAAGTTTTTATGTCGGAAATGTCGGAAAACTTGTACAGAAGTAAACAAATTTTAAAATATTTTCACCTCCGCACGTATTTTTGTTATCGTAAAACAACAGATAATTTTGATATATGTATGTTGTTTTTTTAAAAGAAGATTTGAAGGTTTCAGGGGTTGCTAGGAATTGATAATTAGCCACAATTTTGTATTTTTTTGTTTTGATTTTAGAAGTATTAGTAAAATAATGGGGGGAGGCCTTCATGTGAAACATGGTGGTCCATCCTTCTAGGTATGAACAAAGAATTTAAAATAGCTATTTTTTTGTTTTCTTTTCCATGTATACATGCTTACACGTTGAAAATGTTGGTCATCTCAATGATTCATTTTGCCATGTCAAATTTTTTTTCACAAAAAATAAAGGTTTGTTTAATTTCAATTCTGTTGTTTTTCTAGATATCCGTGAAAGAATGATGTTATACTATATAAAGTGAAATTGATAAGTGAAGAATACTTTTGTGGGTAGACTTACTTATCTTCCCAGATACTGATGACTTACATAGTTCTGTTATAGTCTGGTTTAGCTGTTATACTTACCAGTCTTTGTAACACCTCAGATTAGCCAGAATCATCTTTTCTGTTTTGGTGTCATATTATCTAAATTGTGTTGGTGCGCCGTAAAACCAAATAAAACACCTCGCCAGATAGCTTACAGACAATTTGTGGTTCTACAAGGAAGCGTTTCAACCCGATCCAAACAATAGAAAAATGAATTGAGATACATGTAGTCCTTCCTTAAAATCTGAATTGTCCATTGTTATTTTAAAGCATTTCTTTTACAAGACAGACAAGTTAAACAGCTGATGGTATTGAGTGTAACCGTAGTGGACACTGTATCAGTCTGTCTGTGTTGTATGTATGTACGCCACGGCGTGTATGTGCGCACATAGAGCATGTGTGTGTGTGGTTTGTTCATATTCACCACCGGCATAACACATGGGCGACGATAGATTTGCACGCTGGTCTGAACTTGTCCTAAGTAAATGCTAAGTCCTAAGACATAAGACCAACATGAGGGTTCAACATGAATGTACTTATGGCTTTTCAAAAACAGTCTTTACTTTGAGTGATATATTTTGGAACACTTCACTCTCCCGAGAAAAGTTTCTAATAAATCCCGCAATAAGTCAATGTCTATCTGCACTGCTTTTTGAGCATGAAGGATGTAACATAAGACTGCTATTAACATTTTCTTTGAAATGCAAAATTGTTCCAGGTTAGGTTTTCAGCAGACTTTGTATAAATTATATAGCATGAACTAAAATAAAGTCTGAATGAAATAGTGGTCTATATCGGGAAATTTGATCAGCCAAAAAAAAAAACTGGCAGTGTGCAAAAACTTGCAACTTTTAGAATATATAAATCTTATAAAATATATTTTCATATTCCAATTTCATTTTTGGTATCAGATATATCTGTTATTCTGTATATTCCCAGACGTGACTTTTTCGTCTGCCTTTTTCATATTTTCGTCTGCATCTTTTGACTTTTTCGTCTGCCTTTTCTGTATAAATGGCACCTTGAGGTAAAAACCATTTTCATAAAATGAGTTTTCTTATAGAATGATGTATATTTAAACTATATATTATTGACAAACATGGGGTTTTTTAATTAACATCATTACTGTTTTCTTTGCGAACTTCCTGCCAATTTGTAAACAACGTTTCATCCATGGTATAATTGTATATTGCTAACACGAATAGCTTGTTCTTGAGACTTTTGTTGTTGTTGTTTGTCCATTTCTCCTTACAAAGTGGTTAATAACAAAGTACGAAACACGCGTCTCGTGACATAGACTGGAGACTGCATGCTTCACATACCCTATGTTTGTATAATGAACAATTTTGCTGACTTTGTCATTTTTACTTGTTCGCCCTTGCATAACGAAAATGTAATGCATAATTTATTATGAACTATATCCAAAATAGAATATTGAAGTGTCAATGTTACTTCACAGTGTGTGAGCAGACGACAAGACTTTTAACTATATTGATTTTTCAACATTTGCCGGTTTTTTTTTTACAAAATAACCTTGTAAATATGATAAACATTTGATTTACCGGTGGCAGAAATGTTTTACTCCACGCGTGCTTCTATATATAAAAACAGAATCATCGGTATTGCGTTAAAGGTGCGCAATTAAATTGTTTCAAATTTCATTTTATTGAATTCCGGCAAATGTTTTCATTTCCCTTGGTTTTAAATACATATTAATTTGAAAAAGTAATTATGTCGTATTGTTGACCGGGGAGGATTTAAGTATCGAACATTTTATTTTAATCATTGTTTAAGCAATAACCTGATTATAACTACGGTGTCCCAAAAAGGCCATCGTGATACACAACTCGTAGCAACGAATACACGAAATTACGATGGTGAAATGACAAAACTACGATGGTGAAAAGTCGAATATATGTTGGTGAAAAGTCGAAATAACGAAATCACGATAGTTTAGAACTCGATAAACCTTCGAAGTTTTCAACATCATTCTTTCGACGTTTCACTATCGTGGTTTCGTTAATTTGAATTTTCACCATCGTATTATGACTTTTCATCACCGTGGTTTCGACTTTTCATCATTGTAGTTACTGTACCTTCGACTTTTAACCGTCTTATCATCTACTTTTCACCGCCATAGTTTCGCCTTCATGCATGTCTAACCTGTGCACATACTCCACATAGATCATAACAACTGATGACGACATAAGTAAATATAAAATACGATGGTGAAAATACGAATAACGAAACCACGGTGGTAAAAAGTCTGAAGTATTGTGGTGAAAATTCGAAATAACCACGATTGTACGATTGTGGCGAAAGCACGAGATTATATTCCGAATTTTAACCATCCGGCATCGTACTTTTGACTTTACTTCAGTGTTACTCTGACTCTTTACCATCGTGGTTTCGTTATTTCGACTTTTCACAATCGAAATAGCATTTTTCATTGTTTCGAGTTATATGCGTGTGTGTGTCGCGATGGCCCTAACGGGACACCGTAAATAACAGCCACCAACGCACTTGGCTAAACAAAACGATAATTGTCACAGGAATAATGAAATACCAAATATTTTGCCATCATCTATTTTATAATAAAAGTGCATGTACGTTCTGAATTGTAATTAAGAGAATATACATTTACGAGTATGTTTATCAGTGTTAAAAAACTAGACGCTGACATTTTTCTAGTGAACCAAAAGATAAATAAATAAAGTTAAATAATTATGCATATCTGATTAGACTAGCAAATACAGTTCTATCATCACGTTCTCCAGCATTACTGCACGTTGACACGTATTCCTAAATGTCAAGAATACTCGAGATAAAAAGAGTTGAGTTGCGAAATTTACAAAAGTGTACTTACATTGGGAAGAATACGAAGTTTTGCCGATGGCACCAGATGTTTTCTTTGACATATTTTTTCAGGTTCATTAACATGTATATGATAATATGGTTGACGAAAGTTCGCAATTATTTAATTGAAAATGTAGTTTATATATAGAATGACAAGCTGTTATTTTGTTCGATGAATCATTTTAATTAAATATACAATATGACACTACCCTTCTGCGTGTCCAGAATTTAAAGTACAAAGTATATAAAGCTATACTTAAGCTATATCTAATGTAATATTTTTTACAAAATTAATTAACAGTGAAATTACATTGTTTTCATAAACTTGTGGTCGATTCTTGAAAGAATGTCTCTATTATTTAACACACATGGGTATGGTACTAAAACATTTCACAGGTTCTTATTGTTTAGCATGCGCCATTCGCTTTAAAGGCACATAATGCCTGAGAAAAAAAATGCTATCATTTTCATTTCACAAAATAATTTAATTGTTGTCAAAGTTTCAAAAAAAAACTCATTAACCATATAGATTAACTATCTTTGCTTCTTTTGCTTTGTTGGCAATTGGTATAATTATAGTGAATCGGTATTTTGTATGGAAGTCAAAGGACGACTTTATTTACATTTTGCTACGTGTATGTGCATTCAGAGATAATTTCCTCAGCAGTTAAACATCTAACATGCTCTAAATCTGTTATTTTTAAACATAATTAAACACATGTTTGACATTTCCAAACAATTTGCTTAATATGGATTTCTGATGCATAATGTGCCTTTAAGGAAATATACTAAAAGCCATTTTGGATTTTCTTTTCTTTTTTTTCAAAATGCTAACAATCATGTTGCAGCTTTTTACTCTTTAAGATAAGTCTTAGTACTTTGACTTAGAAATTATCCATATTTTGACCCGTTTTTATACTGGACCTGAAAAAAATGTAACCAGAACTAGATCGGAGCATGCCGTGAGTTTTCGTCACAGCTGAGTTATCTGGTGGCAAGCCGGTCTAAACTGCTTACTGTTACGTGTCAGTAACCTTTCATTAAAATGTCATTCAACCTGTACATACATGTATCTAAACAAATAAAATAAATCGATCAGCGGTATGTATATTGTAACATACATTCATACATGATGTTTCACAGCGGACGATTTTCTACATCAAGGTCCTCTAACAGTGAGCTGCAACATTTTCAATTGTGTCGTTTCATACCTTTAGGGGTTCCTTAATTTTCTTATTTTAGTGCATATATTGTTTTTGACTGTATCTGCAAGGTCCCATCCGTCAACCCTTGTCAAGATGGTGTACTCCCCATATTGGTTGATGTATGGTTGCCATATGTATAGGTTAGTGTTTAATAATATGTATTAACAAAAATAATTGGTCAAGCCTGCCGCAGGCAGGCGACCAATTATTTTTTGTTAATGCATATTATTAAACATTAACCTATTTAATGATCAACATTATTTTTTTCAACCAAAAACAAGGCATTGCTCTAAATCACTGATAGCTCCGCCTTTTCACTCTACAAGATGTCTACACCTTGTCAAGTTTCTTACATGTCACATTTAGATAAGCTAATTGGCACATTTTTTACTGAAATGTCACAGAATTTATACCGACTATCAATTGTTTCTATAAAATATGTGGAATAAAACAGCCAGGAAAATGATGCAATTAGATAAAAACAATGGAGTTAATAAAATGTGTACATCCTATTAAAATAAATGGAAAATGTGAGAAAAATACATTAGAGATTATGAATTGATACAAATTCGTTATTGGCTTCAAGTTATTCACTAACATTTAAAATCCCTTTGAAAAACAGTTCACTTTTTCATTTTTCTGAGTGTCAATTTAGGTTTACAGGTCCATTTACAATGAGTTTTTTTTTAGCCAAAAAATGTAAACATTGTATTCTTAATGTCAAGGATTGTTAATGCAGTTCATTCCTATCGACTGAATTTGGAAAATATAGAGTTTAAAACAGTCAGCAATTTATAACAGACATTTTTCTTAGAGTTAAAAGGATATAAAAAGTTACTATGTAATCATTGTCTCTGCGTGCCCCACATGTATTATCTGTGTAATAAATTTGATTGTATCCTCACATTCAGATACACCTGACCTTTAAAAAAGTAACGTTAGCATTGTTTTGAAAACCTATATATTTTACAATTCAGAGTGCAAACCATACCTCTAACTCCTCCCTAATATAATGCATTATTGAAATTTGTTAGACTGCGGTTATACGACAGATTAAGTGAATTTTATTTAGTTAGTACACATTAACCAAAGTTAGACTAAGCAGAAATTTGAAAAATACTGCAATGTGATTGGACAAAAAATAATGTTGATAATTAAATATAAAAGTCGGTGACTATATATATTTAAGGTTTACATTATGCGCTCCCACCATTATGTTGTCATTGGTTGTTCAAGTTATTTAATTATTACATGTAGCATTTTGAATAAATTCTAATAGAATTAAAAGTGGATATGGACAAGTATATTGAGCTGCGTCATGACAAAACCAACATAGTGCGTTTACGACCAGCATGGATCCAGACCAGCCTGCGCATCCGCGCATTCTGATCAGGATCCATGCTGTTCGCTTACAAACCCTATAACAAGTAGAGAAACTGATAGCAAACAGCATGGATCCTGATCAGACTGCGCGAAAGCGCAGGCTGGTCTGGATTCATGCTGGTCGCAAACGCACTGTGTTGGTTTTGTCGTGACGCGGCTCATATTGAGCAGCGTAGTGGTCAGCATAAGAAAACTTTGTTTTGCGTTGCAAATGTCCACATTTTTCATTCCCTTTTTATTTAATAGTCCAAGCGAGTGATTTTCTCTTTTTGAAACCTATTGTTTTATTTTTTGCACAGGTGACAGTAAAACTGAAAAAGGCCGAAGCAAAATATAATATATTTGAATTTTTAATCGTTTTTAATTTTTTGCACAGCTGAAAAGGGTGTAGAATGTATTTGAATTTTCTAACAGTCATTAACCCCATTTGAACACTGCCACATGGCACATTTGCATAAATATCTACATTTGTATTTTCTTCCATTGCTATTTATTCAGAGTCATTTATCACTTTAGTTATCGACTGTGTTGAATGCGAATGAGTTTAAAAGTTAATATTCTCAAATAGCCATCTGTGTATGTTATACGAGGAACTAAAATCCAATTTTGAAAAATAAAAGTAAAAATAAAGTAATCTAAAAAAATGCATTTTCCAGGATTCGAACCAAGGTCTCTACACAAGTTTATGAAGCGAACGCTCTACTTCTGTAAACTGTTGACTAAAGCTAATGGTTCAGGTTGTTATATAATAAGGCGTTAAAATGTATGCTTTTCAGCTCATCTGAAGTGCTCAGATGTGAGCTTTTGTAATGGCAGTGTGTCCATCGTTCGTCGTTGTCTACTATTTCTATAACAATATCTCCTCATATACCATCTTTAAAATCTACTCAGAAACTACAGTGCCCACGCAGAGCATTAATATTTGGCATGTGGCAACACCTTGTGGTCCTCTAAAAAACTTATATTTTAAGTCATGCCCTAAGGATAAAACTTGGCCCCACCCTAGGGGTTACTTAGTTTACATAGCCTTATATAAGAAAATACTTTTAAGTCTTCTTTTATGATACTGCAATGCCCAGAGCTTATTCGGCTTGAAGCAATGTCAAGTGGACCTCTACAAAAGATATATAAATCAGGCAGAATTAACCGCACCCTTGTTATTTAATATAAATTTATTGTTTTGTAGGAAATAAAAAGAAATCCCAGAAACCACAATGCCTTGAACTTCATCACCTTGAGGTTCTGCAAAAAAGTAACATATATCATGCCCCTGGGGTCAAAATTGTTTCCTCACCGAGATTACTTTCTCTTTACAGATTTGTATAGAAAAATATTTTTTTAAGTCTTTTTTTGTAAAACTACACTGCCTAGAGCTTAGATATTAGGCATGTAACATTGCTTAGTGGACATCTACAAAAAGTTACATTCCCTTGGGTCATTTTGTTCTTAAAATGTAGCAGACATCTACAAATATTTATATTAAGATTATGCAGCCTAGAGAAAACCAAGTGTGACTTCATTTATATGTCTTTAACCTTTTCTAGCAATGTATCTCAGGTGAGCGATCCAGGGCCATGATGGCCCTCTTGTATTATCGATACCGGTATTTGCAGTATTGAAATTCGAGGGAAAACACGGTCCGTTAATATTAATGTAAGGGCACTGTAAATTCGCTTTTAAATAATTTTATCAAAAAGTTTAAACTTGTTTAGCTTTCGCGTGCATGAAAATTTTAATTAGTTAATTAGTTTAAAGTTTAAAAATCTGACCATGATCCTTTAGACAGATTAATCATTTCCAGCGATACATGCATGATGAGTAAGAATATTTTAATTATTTTGTCTGGAACTACTTTAATTAACTCCAGCTGGCGCAGAAATACCACGAGGAACAAACAGACATCCTCGTATGTGATGAGTCATGTCATTGTTTACAGAAAATAACAAAAATAGGTACAAGGTTAAATTAACAATGAAATATTCAAGGCATGTGATTAAAGCACGTTCTCACATAAGATACAATGTAAAATCATTGAAATACATGAAAGCGTGTGACATTCTATTTTCTCATGTGATTAAAACATTTACAGAAATTCTATATTGTGGTTCATTTGCTGCAATAAATGTACAGTGAAACCTGTGAATATACTCCATTCTTGTAATTAAATCCAATGTCTACTCTTTTTTATCAGATACTCGTACCGTACAGGTTTTGTAGTACAATATAGGAAGAGATCAAAAGTCTCATTCGCAAGTATCTTTTTTTCTTTCTTTTTTTTCTTTTCTTTCTTTTTGTTTTTGTTTTTTTTTTACACTTTTTATAACAATCTGCATATCATGGAAGCTTTTTGCACAGCTTTTACAAATCGAACTTGTATCTGCGGGTAGTGAAATTTGTGACTTTAACAACTTGACCTCAGAGGTGACATGTATGCTCGCTTTGGTGTGCTTTTTCAATACAGCGAAAAGAAATGGCCTCCGTGCGCGAATGTTAGATTTGTTTCATTGTTTTTTAATACGGATTTTTAATAAACTTAGTTTAAATATATTTAATTACAACTCGGCTGTGAAGAAAGCTTTATGCTTATTCACCACTCACGAATCTGGTTTCTATGTCGTCAAATCGGAACATCTTAATTCTTATCTGAAGTTTGACGGAAGGGGCCGAGAAAATCTCAGTAGTGCTCGAACCCACGAGCAGTTTTTTTAGAGGCAGACACCATAGACACCTCTCCCTATTATTGATTACATTACTAAAAAATAAAGTGCTTTTAGCTTTATATAAATTACCATCAGAACATAATCTAACCATTGTGTATCAAAGCTAAGTTACCAAATATGAATAAGCACTTTTGTCTGTTTAAGTTTGTGGTCGGCTCGTGCGCTGGCACGTGATTGAAAAGAAAGTACAAAAAGGCGTTACAATAAGAAAATAAGCTATTTCTGTTCTTATAACGATATACATGTAATTATGCAGCCATAATTGCAGTATAAACAATGCGCTCTTTCATGCAATGTTGCGTTAACTAACGCTTGACCCTTATTTAACAACAGGTCGACATTAAAGGCCCATTATGCCTCAGGAATCATTTTATTTTTATTTCTAAAAAGTTTATTTTTTATTTTTGGTGTCCTGTTAATTACAGTTACCAAAAGTTACCTATTGACCAATTACCTGAGTCATCCTTTGCTCCTTTTGCTTTTTGGAAATTATAGTACTGTTATATTGATTTAGTATTTTGTACGGAAGTCAAAGTACTACTTTATTTACATCTTGCTACTTCCATGAAAAATAATTTCATGCTCAGCACAATATTCTGTGTTAAACATCTCCCAGGCTCTAAAACTTAATTATTGTTATAAAAATTATGTTTGCCGTTTCAAAAGTAGAAAAAATTTATTACTTTCTGACGGATAATATGCTTTTAAGTAATGCTACAATTAAAGGTACAAAAGCACAAATTCTACCGTAAACAAAAATGCTAATATCTTAAATACAGATAACTGCCCGTGAACAAATGACTTAACATTGAAATATGAAGATATTAATCAGAAATTGTTGATATCACCTCTGTAACCTATTAGATAACGACAAAGGCGGTGTTTACATGAGTGTCTTAATGTACGTAAACAATATTAGAACGTTTAATCATGATACAACGTTTTGTATCTGACGGTAAACATGTTATTGCAATGTCAATGACATATTGGTCATAGTTTAGTGACGACCTTCCCAAATACAAGAACAACGTCAGATATTGTTTGTACCGGAAGTGGGACAACAATTGTCGTCTGCAATTTCACCCTTATTGTGTTGCAAAAAGGTTCGTTTCAATAGTTGATAAGTTTATACCAATTTATTTTAAGTTGATTGTGTCGGAAGCTATAAGCTTATTAAAGCTCTCTCGAAACCGTTCCTGGAACCAACTAGTGCCAAGCAATGAGTGAAAAGTTTCTTGCTCTCACGGAATCAAGGGCTTGCCCCTGAAAGGGTTTGAACCCACGCGGTCAGCAATCCTCCTTAGAATACTAGTCCGACGAGTTAACCACTCGGTCAGGTCGCCAAACTATTCGTCTCTTTCCGTTATAACTCGGCAAAGAAATGCATGATGGTCGAAGTTCTTAATTATAAGTGCCCGGTCGTATTCTTTTCTCTATGTACATTTTTATTTAATTTCCCCCTTGTACCTGGTTAAATAGTGCCACCTTTTTAAAATGTTATTAGAATAAAATTTTCATGTTCGATAATTGTCACATCTGACAAGTTTAAAATAAATAATTAAAACCTAAAAACGCATGTTTTATAACAAATACATAATTAAAAGGTACGCGCTATTGAGATCGAACAAAATTAGCTCCTGTGTAAGAATCATTCAAAATGAAAAAATAAATTTACATTTAACGAAAAAACATTTTGGGTTAAATATTGATTATTGAAAATGTTTATTATTTACAATATCAAGTATATACAGACGATGTTTATTTAAAATGATGCCTGAATTTATGTGAATAAAGTTCAGTAAACTCACAATGACTCTTCTTGTGTGATGTATATAAATTTATTTAATATAGTCGTTACCGGAAATTCATTTAATGGACTCTGTATTGAAGAATGCAGGCATTCTATCATAATAACATATGAGCCGCGTCACGACAAAACCAACATAATGGGTTTGCGACCAGCATGGATCCAGACCAGCCTGCGCATCCGCGCAGTCTGATAAGGATCCATGCTGTTCGCTATCAGTTTTTCTACTTGTTATAGGGTATGTAAGCGAACAGCATGGATCCTGATCAGACTGCGCGAATGCGCAGGCTGGTCTGGATCCATGCTGGTCGCAAACCCATTATGTTGGTTTTGTCGTGACACGGCTCAATTATATATTTTTATTTGACGTCACGAAATTCTCCGTTGTAGAAAATATACCGGTTCCGGATAGTGCCAAGATGTTATTAAAGACCTCGGGTTCAAAAAGCCACCCTGATTACTTTCAATATATGTAATTTTTAGTGTGAGTAACAGGGCTTGAACTTAACTCTTAAACTGCGGGTGGCAACGAAGTCCGACTAGTGCAGGCTGATCATGGTTTTCACTGTTCACTATGCAGTCAGTACATAAATATCATTGCTGGTCATGTTGGTTTTGTCATGACGCGGCTCATTTTATTTTGCGTGTTAAGGGTATAACAACCGAGCCACTACACTCCACCCCTACTTAACGATGGATGTTTCACATTTTGGTGGCCTGAATAAATGAGAGTCATCAACAGTTTCGTTGTAGAACCCTCAAAGCTAAAAACAAAAGGCAGCAAAATTTCAAAATTATTCGTTTTTAAAGAATATCCTTGTTTTTCAAATATTGAAGAATGCTTTGCCAGAAGAACATTTTTTCTCATCATTTCTCGACCCTTACAATGTGTAGAGATGGCTTTAACGGGTTCATCTTTCACCGCAGACGAAAAAAGAAAAAATATCTGCTAAACAACACAATGCTTCATTGTGGGCGCTATACATATAATAAAATTCAAGTATAGTAATTAAAATATTGGGGATAGAGGCCGACATCTAAAACAAACATTAACAACAACAAAACAAACAAACAAAAACGAAGTTTCTAGAGGCAATGATAATATTAAGACAATGATATGTTTAACGCGGCTAAAGGCCCATTTGTCAGTGATGCAACCTAATACATGTATATAGTGACTATTTCAAGAGTTATCCATACATTTTATAGCTCAGTCGAAAAAGAAATTTTATTTGAGATATAAAAGACCAATTTCCTAATAAGTTTTCTTTCTTCTATTCTGTTCTTTCTGTAGAAATAAGTTGGTCGTATTCTATTCTTTCTATTGTAATAGTTTGGTCGTATTCTATTCTTTCAGTAGTTATAATTTGATCGTATTTTATTCTTTCTGTAGTAATTATTTGGTCGCATTTTATTATTTCTGTAGCAATAATGTGGCTGTCTTTCAAGCACGGTATACACTCTTATATCACATATTACATTAATTTGTATATCTCATCATGCGTAATTTCTTTCTTTTTCTCTCTCTTTTTTTCTCTCCTTTTTATGTTCTGTTTCTCTCTTTTTTCTCTCTCCTTTTTTTAGGTTTTACGGCGCACCATCGCATCAAATATGTAATATGCATCCTTCCAAATAAGGCAAAACAGCCAAATATTGTATCAAAAATAAAACCCGCATCATGAAATCCGAAGTTTCAAAGACTTTTTTTTATTCCAGGTGAGCTAAAATGAAGCTGAAATCATCCATGAAGAGAACCCTGTTTGACATTATTTTCTTTCTTTAATGTTTATGGTTTCCTTCATAGTTTATCTATTACAATGTTTAGATTGTTTAATAAGAAAAGACTACGATTCTATTTACATTCACAACGAAAGTATTAACAATTTAAAAAGTTTTTTATCAGTAAAAATATGCTATTTTTTTTTCAATAACATCAAAGGTGTTAGTAAAATATTTAAAATCTTACATCTTATTTTATATAATTTGTATAAATTACAATAATTATATGCTATATGTTAGATATAATCATCAGATAAAAATAAAGTTCAGAAATTTGTTTCTCCAAATCTAATCCCGTTTTATCCCCCCCCCCATCTGCCCCCACCCCAAGATCGTTTTGCTCATATCTTTAATGGACTTGCCCATCAATCAATCCATCATATTTCATGAAAATGTCAAAATATTTATTGTCTAATAAACGAACAGTGTAGAACATTATCAGATGGCACGGATTTGCCGGCTGATCTTTGTCTGGTCTCACGGAAAATCAGTTGTTTCCAAGAGGCTAAAGGTTAAAGTGACATTAAAATAAAACCCCTTACATAGTACGACCCTTACATTACCCTTATCATAAAACTAGTCACGGAGGAAGAGAATATTCCGTTTATAATTGCAATTTCAGTGTATACAGAAGCTAAAGATTGCAGATTTAACCGTAGCTGGAATTATTAATAGTTCACATCGTCTAAAATTGCAGCCTATTTATTGCTAGGAGGCGCTGAAGTGTGAACGATATTGGATTTCAGTGTTTACTTTTCTAATATTTCAAGTCAAGGTTTTTGATCACGTAGCAAAATATCTAAGTTCTGTAAGGTCGGCGTTCCTGCCAAGTATTTAATATAGCGGAAAAATATGAATATGCGATAATAAACTATGAAATAAATAAATAAATGTCACATTAAGAAACGAGGGGGGGGGGGGGGGGTTTGTGGCGAGTAACACAATACTAGTATAAGAATGAACGGTTATATTAATATCATTGAAAAACGTGCTTGATAGTCATTTGATATCATGCATGCAGCATCCACATTTTACACGCAATGGGACTTTAAAATAAGCTGTTAACCAATTTGCGAAATTTCCTTAAACAGCTCGGATACAATATGTATTATGCAGCCGCATGAACACTGACTCACCATGTTGTTTATAAACAGGAAACAACAAAACAGAGACGGCCAGTCGCATTTATAATAAAAGCATGCGGTTAATTATATAGCAGACTACCGCTTCACATGGTAAAATGTCATTGATATATTAAACTCTTAAATAATCTATGGAATCAATAAAACAAGGGAAGTTTGCTGAAACAAATCCTTGGTAATGATTTATAACGGCAAGACCTTCATTGTGGAGAAGAAGAAAAAAAACTGACCAAAAATTTATTAGAAATGTGACACTCAGCGGTTTATATAATTAAAGAGGAAGAAAATGAAGTATTAAAGCCATTTGCGTGTTCTTTTTCTTCTATGGAGGAAGTTGCACGCGCTGTCTGGAGATCATAGTTACATTGAACTTAAAACAAGAAGAAGCAAAAAAACAAAAAACAAAAACAAAAATCCATTTAATACAAAGTTATATCACATCAAGTACGTGCACGTCGTTCTGATTGTAAAACGGTAAATTCGCATGCGGTAGGACATGGTTTGTATGAAGTTAGCTGCGGATGTCCTGACTAAAGCCGAGGAGAGATGACCTAAAATGTGACAGGGGCGACGAGGAAAATGTGCTGTGGTGCATGAGCCCCTAGCGCAGAGTGACAGCTTGAAAGGCAAGCCCGTTGCTGGCATAACATTCCTGAAATAACAGCCCTTTTTAGGGCTACCTCCTTTTCATATTGTCTCAAGTTACTGTATAGGCCGCCGTACAGTGACCTTCTTTTGGTTCATATTCATATATTTTGGCTACTACCCCGAGAAAGGTCAAACCTGCGCTCATTATGATTAAAATTTCTGCCAAGTAGTTTCAGTATCTTTCTACCGGTTCAAAAGATACAGACCGGACACGGAACTCCTATATAAATTAAATAATCCCCGGGGCGGGGCCAATTTTGATCTTAAAATAAGTAATATTTCTGCCAAAAAGTTTTAATTTCTTTCCATCGGTTCAAAATATACATGTATAGATATAAAGATACAGATACAGAAATTTTGATATTGATACAAAATGACTAAGTGTGACCTTGACCTGAGAAAGGTCAAACCTGCGCTCTTCACATGGTCTCATTATGGTTAACATTTCTGCCAAGTAGTTTCAATTTCTTTCCATAGGTTAAAAAATACATGCAGACAGGACAAGAAAACCTGCTAACAAGAAAAAAACCCTATTGTTTAATAGAGGGCTATTTGCCCCTTCCTCTATTGTTACGGGGGCATTTCAAAAGTGATCACACGTGTCGCCAATTAAGCAGTTATAATGAGAGTTGATTTAGCTAGTTAGTAGCAGGAGACACAAAAAATATAAACAGGCCAAAATGCTTTTTTATTCAAGGATCATAACTCAACCAAAAATCATTCAACCGGAAAACCCGTTAAATATGCGCAAGCGTTTAAGGTACCAATCCATCCTGATTGCATAACTATGATAAGAAGAAGAGAAGTATTATACTGGACAAAAAATAACTTGAGAATAAGCTAGGACTTTGACAGAAATTATTGAACTGGAAAATGTTGACGATATTAAAGCACAACTAGACTTGGCACCGATCATTACTGTTTTACAGAGTTTTTTAGGAGAAGTCGGGATAAGTTTTGTGACAGACAGAACCCTGTAAGTCCTGGCTACTTTCAGTTTGTAGCATATATCAACTTTTGTGTAACAGGCGACACAAAAATCATTAACAGACTGAAGCCCTTTTTTATCAGCCAAAAAATCATTCAACCAGAAAACTACTGTAAAATGCGAAAATATTTGAGGTACCGATCAGTCATGTAAAGTTTCAATCAAATTGCATGACTGGTATAAGAGTACATGGTGTGCACGTAAAGTTCAGGTCTAGTGCACACCATGTGCACAATGGCCCGGTAGGACCTTTAGTTTGAACTCAAAAACCATAAATAACAAGAATTTGTAACAGAGTTACCAACGTCCCCCGCTTCAGGGAAGTTTTATATGAAGCCTAAAATTGTGCTATTTCAAAAGATTGAGGTATGGATCTCAAGACTTCTAGTCCAAAATTATGATCAATGCTAGATCTGCAAATGCAACAATAAATTTATTAAAGAAATAAAATGAAACACGAATTTAAAAATCTATCATGTTAAGCTTTGACCTCTAAATGTGTCCTTGACCTTGGAGGTAGGGTCGCAGGTGTTGTGCATGACATATCGTCTTATTATTGTAACTGTTTGTGACAAGTATTTTCAAAATCCCTATGAAGAAGTTATAGATCGGATATAAAATATACCCTAGAACAGACTATGTTAATATTTGACCTCTGAGTGTGACCTTAGAGGTAGGGACCCATGTTTTGCGCCTGACACATCGTCTTATTATTGTGATTATTTGTGCAAAGTATTTTTAAAATCCCTTGATCAATGAAAAATATATGGACTGGACACAAAATATACTACAACAGACTACGTAAATCTTTGACCTCTAAGTGTGACCTAGACTTTGGAGGGAGGGACACAGATGTTACGCATGACTGTCATCTTATCATTGTGACTATTTGTTCCAAGTATTTTGAAAATCCCTTGATCTATGAAGAAGTTCTGGACAGGACACAAAATATACCATATAACAGAGTCTGTTAACCTTTGACCTCTAAGTGTGATCTTGACCTTGAAGGTAGGGATGCAGGTGTTGTATTTGATATATCGTCTTATTATTGTGACTATTTGTGCCAAGCTATTTTAAAATCACTTGAACTATGAATGGACACAAAATATACCCTATCACAGACTATGTTAATGTTTGACCTCTAAGTGTGACCTTGACCTTGCAGGTAGGGATGCGGGTGTTGCGCATGACACATCGTCTTATTACAGTGACTTTTTGTGCTAAGTATTTTCAAAATCCTTTGATCTATAAAATAGGTATGGACCGGACACAAAATATATCCTGTAACTATGCTAATCTTTGACCTTGACCTTGGAGGTAGGTGACCAGTTCTTATGCATGACACATCGTCTCATAATTGTGAACAATTGTGGTAAGTATTTACAAAATCCCTTCAAAGATAAGAAAGTTATGGACCGGACACACATATACCCTCAAATAGAAAATGTTGACCTTAAATGAGCAAGTGCGACCTTGACCCTGGAGGTAGGGGTCTGGTTGTTGAGCATGACACATTATCTTATTATAACAAACATTTGTGTCAAGTTATTTCAAATTCCTTTGGTAATGACAAAGTCATGGACCGGACACGAAAGTGTGACGGACAGACGGACGGAGCCTATTTCTATATCCTCCTTTTTTCTTCGAAAAGGCCGGGGACAAAAAGGGCCATAACTCTGTCAAAAATCATTGGACTGGAAAATGCCAACTGTATGCACATCAAGACTTAGTAAACAAGATATGCTTGTAAAACATGTATGCCCCCTATC
Organism: Ruditapes philippinarum; assembly: GCF_026571515.1. Classification (NCBI taxonomy): domain Eukaryota; kingdom Metazoa; phylum Mollusca; class Bivalvia; order Venerida; family Veneridae; genus Ruditapes; species Ruditapes philippinarum. The sequence goes on along the minus strand of NW_026853081.1, from coordinate 77,327 downwards.
AGCAGCCAATTAGTCATGTGATAAGGTTATTATGCATGACTTCTGACCCAGTGATCAAACAATTAATAAGGGTTATCAAGTATCTACTGGTCATGACCTTAACCTTTGACCCCTTGACCCAAAACTCAATAGGGGTCATCTGCTGCTCACGACCAATCATCATACAAGTTTGAAGTTCCTAGGCCTAAGCGTTTTTTAGTTAATTGAATCGGAAACCGTTTTTACCTACAAGGTCAATGTGACCTTGACCCCTTGACCCCAAATCAATAGGTCATCTGCTGGTCATGACCAATCACCATACCAAGTTTGAAGTTCCTAGGCCTAAGGGTTCTTAAGTTATTGATTGGAAAGCATTTTTACCTACAAGGTCAATGTGACCTTGCCCTTTGGGACCCTTAACCCCAATATCATAGGGGTCATCTGCTGGTCATGACCAATCACCATACCAAGTTTGAAGTTCCTAGGCCTAAGGGTTCTTTAGTTATTGATCGGGAAACCGTTTTTACATAAGAGGTCAATGTGACCTTGACCTTTGACCCCTTGACCCAAAATCAATAGGGGTCCATCTACTGATCATGACCAATCACCAATATCAAGTTTGAAGTCCCTAGGGCTAAAGGAAGTTCCTTTTCGTTATTGATCGGAAACCGTTTTTACCTACAAGGTCAATGTGACCTTGACCTTTGACCCCTTAACCCCAAAATCAATAGGGGTCATCTGCTGGTCATAAACCAATCACCATACCAAGTTTGAAGTTCCTAGGCCTAAGGGTTCTTTTTTGTAATTGATCAGAAACCGTTTTTACCCAAGAGGTCAATGTGACCTTGACCGTTTGACCCCTTGACCAAAATCAATAGGGGTCATCTACTGATCATGACCAATCACCATACCAAGTTTGAAGTTCCTAGGCCTTAAAGTTCTTTAGTTATTGATCGGAAACGCGTTTTTGTTTACAAGGTCAATGTGACCTTGACCTTTGACATTGACCCCAAAATCAATAGGGGTCATCTACTGATCATGACCAATCACCATACCAAGTTTGAAGTTCCTAGGCCTTAAGGTTCTTTAGTTATTGATCGGAAACTGTTTTTGCTTACAAGGTCAATGTGACCTTGACCTTTGACCCCTTGACCCCAAAATCAATAGGGGTCATCTACTGGTCATGACCAATCACCATACCAAGTTTGAAGTTCCTAGGCCTAAGGGTTCTTTAGTTATCACTCGGAAACCATTTGGTCTACGGACCGACGGACCGACAAGTGCAAAGCAATATACCCCCTTTTCTTCGAAATGGGGGCATAATGATCATTCCTGTAGTTTGGATGTAATTGCACCAGTAATTTATTACTAGTCCAGACAAGTTTTGTGACGGACGGAGGGACAGATATACGTTCTAATGAGACAGTACTTAGTAGCTACTTAATTGGTCTCTCTGGAAAATAATCACATAAAAGCTTATGACATGAATGACATCAAAGAGAAAGTACAGTTACCTATTGTTATTAGCTGTAGCCACAGAACTATCCAAATGTTGGCTCGGACAGACAGACAGACGACCGGGGTATAATTATTTAGTTTCACTGTATAAGAAGCTATTCACATGAAATAGACAAACTCTCATGCCCATGCCTGAAACCAACCAGAACTAAGCAACAAATGTCAAGTTCCTTGCTCAAGGTAACAATCACCTCAATGACAGAGGTTTGAACCCCAGTAGCCTGCTATCCATGCCAGTATTTTCTTTGAACTTCTTTTCAAAACCATCAAGTGTAGTCATATACCATTAAGTAATGAAGGAATAAAGTAACAACATAAAAGAAAGTAATTCTTAGAACTTTAATAAAGACCAAAAAAGTTGAACAGCACTTCTTGATGTGAACATGTACAAATTATACATATATAAAAAGACTGACCAATAAAACAGACTGCATAATAGCATAAAGGGTAATATCTGCACCACAGACATACATGGTATAGCAATCTTATATCCACCATCGTAATTGCAGCTTACATTACTAAGCAGGTAATATCATATAGGGAAAATACTTTTTTATAATCAGCAAAACAAATATAGTGTCGACCCCTTTTTCCAAATTGAACTCTACCCCTTTTTCCAAATTGAACTCGTTCAAGTTCCAAAATGGTATAAGTCTTACAGGATTAAATGGTTTTTCGTAACAACAAAATAATAATACAAATTGAACCTTTAAAAAAATGCAAATTATCTTAAACAAAATTCAAATAGTCATTCACTCAGTAATCAAAAACAAACAACATAATATGCAAAGTTTATATACAGAAAATAGAACAACATGAAACATCTAAAATCTAAAAAAAGGTGTTTTTTTGCAAAGACTCAAAAAAAGTATACAAACATCACAAAAAATGAGTTTTTCTAACCCACTTGAACACTTGCGAACTAAATACAAAGGTTGATAAATTATCTGTTAAAATTTACAAAATGCCAAAAGTTAATTTCCTTTTTGGTTAAATGAAAATTTTCTTACTTCCTTAACAAAGATCATGACTGTAAAAATACCACTTGTACATGTAAGGGTACAGTGTTAAAACATTTGGTTTACAGACAACATGGTTATAGTTATTTAAGCTATTCCATTGTTACATATAGCTTATAAAATTATATCATAAGATAATATGGTAATAGGTTAATATGTTTATATAACTTATAGCTTAATGCAGAAACATTTTTGATGCACTTGGTTATAGCTTATCTTTGTTTACTAAGCATGGTTATATAGTATATCAATATTTAGTACAAATGGTTATAGCATATTAACATTTAATGCATAGTTTTAACATCCTTAATGCAATATCAGTGTTAAATACCAGGGTTATAGCCTATCAATGTGAAAAACTATTGATTATAGTCCATAATTGATAATTTCCATGGTTATAATATACCAATGCTAAATACCATGGTTATAGTCTATTACTTTTAAGTACAATGGTTATAGCCAATCATTGTTAAAATACTATGGTTATAGCTACATGTATATCATTGTTACCATGGTTATAGTTTATTACTTTTAAGTACCATGGTTATCCTATCATTGTTTAAATACCATGGTTATAGCTACATGTATATCATTGTTACCATGGTTATAGTCTACTACTTTTAAGTACCATGGTTATCCTATCATTGTTCAAATACCATGGTTATAGCTACATGTATATCATTGTTAAAACCATGGTTATAGCTTTATCATCATTTAAATACAAGTACTGCATGGTTATAGTCTATCTATCAAAGTTGCTCTATTTCTTTTCTAGCAAGTGATCATAGGTTTTACAAAATTTACATGTGAAACATGAAAATAGCTTTCAAGAATGTGAACTATTTAAGTATTTCTTAAAGTCATGAAAGTAAAAATCAATAAGTTATATCAGTTAGGAAAAATGTTTTTTCTTCAAGTAAAATATGGGAAAAAGACTATAGTTAACACATGATCTATACTAGTGTCTGTTTCTGAAATCTACTTAATGTAATTCTATTAAGATTCATTAATCAAGTATACCATCAAATTACCTCATATGTTATTGTGAACAGCATTAAATTAAACTTTTATCAAACATAAGTTTGTAGGAAAAATGTTGGTTGTGTAAAATGACAAAACAAAGTGCAAATTCTTCATTATACTTAACATTATGAACTGCAATAATATTGTCACCTTTAAATATTCAAATATCTACATTACTGTATCTCCCCTATAACCAAATCAACCAAGTACAATGTACATGTATATATAATTTATCATGAAATACTGCCCTAGAAAATATACATTTATGATTTACATCTTAATTCGTCAACACAATTCCTATTTACTCCCACAATTCCAATTAATGCCCATTTTTTAATCACTCAATTATATTGCCGAGAAAAAATATGTCTAAGTTCACGTTCTTTCAAAAAATTCATACATTTATAATAATTCTGTAAGCAATGCACTCTACAACCCAGAATAGCTTCTGCCATAAACAAAAACAGCGAAAGGAAATAACAAACAAACAAGCTTAAAAATAACTCGTTAGCCTGGCCTCGTATTTCATTTCAGAAAATATTTCAAGGACTTGTTAATTAACACAGTACAAGTACATCTATTATTATCGGTGTTGTCATACAAGAAAATCATGTTTCATAGTCATGATATAGAAAATATGAATCCCTTGCGTAAACTGCTATTTCAAAAATTTAATTTTGGCCGTCACTCAGAAATTTTGAAACAAAATACACAAATATTAACTGGTCTATATCACATAACAAACTGCCAGACTTTTCTCCACAAGGCAATGTTAACTTCTACAAATCAAAAGCATAAATCAAAGTAAATGCACCAGGGTGCAAAGTTAAAAATATTAGAAAACCTGAAAGCCAGGACTTTAATATTACATGTATTTCAATTGGTTTTAGAATAAAAGAGCTTTCAGGAAAGGAAATGCTTGATGCCTGAAAACTTGTACCCATATAAATGTCTTTTCCTGATTTTTTTTTTAGTAGATACCCAAATTTGTAAAAATATGCAGTAGTAAAGGCTTTAACCTGGTACCTAAGATTTCATAGTCCGAATTCTCAACATAATGTCAACAGTCAAAGATCTACAAGAAAATTAATGAAAATGCTTCGTAAGGTTAGTTAAAAATTTCAAAGACATTCGCCTTGTACATACTATATCTTATATATACGCAACTCTTTTATATTTAATATAATTTGTTCTTGCAAATTTCCAGTATTTCCTTATACCAATACTTAAAAACGAGATAGCTTTACAGAAATAATACAATTCCATGAACAAAACAATGATGTATTTATAATCTAACCTTTCTGGCATTAACAATCAAAACAAAATAAAAATCAAAAAAACATCATTATGATTCATATAATTTTTTATACAAGAAAATATGTTTTTTTTAATTAATTAAAAAAAAAAATTCAACAGTAAAAAGACACTGAAAACCAGATAGTACTGTATTCACAAAGATATCTTTATCTACACAAATAACAAATAATTCACATTAAAAACAACACATTTGTTCTCAATACATAAACAAAACTCAATATACATGTATATATACTATTATACTATATGGCGATTGAAGTCAAACAGAGTAAAGATGTGACATACATAAAAAATCTGCTTAAAAAAACTTTTTTTCCTATGCTTCGCTTTTGTTCTGTCCAATCTTTAATATTTATTTTTAACACAAAGTTCACTTAAATGTAGGGGGAAAAGAAGGAAGTTGGAAATATAAAATGACTTGGCTAAGTATAGATTTTTGTAATGGCCAGCTTGGTTTATATATGAGGAATGTGTCATCAGCCTGTATTACTCATTGTACAGTTTTAACATTTCTAAACTGTAAAAGACTTTGTCCTGATCTAGTTTTAATACAGATCACTGTAACTTCAAGTTGAACTCTAATTTAATAAAAGCTAACATAACATCATAAGCAGTTTTTGAAGAACAGTTATTATATGAAATTCAACTTCCCTTCCATGCATTAAACTGAACACCTAGGTGATCAAACTCACAACCTATGACTTATATCGCTGATATATTATAGTAGTAAGAAAATTACACCTCAAGACACTAGAAAAACTCCTTTTTTTGTCTACAAAAAGTTGGTCCTTTATTTCTGATCAAATTATTAATAGTTGAGACATAATCAGACAAAGCCCTACAACGTTTGAGCTTATACCGTAGTTCAACTGTCCTTGAGGTTACAATGCAGCAGACAGGCAATGTTGGCACTCATAATAACATAGTTGTGCTGTCCTTGAGGCTACAATTAAGCAGACACATCAAGTTTGTGTAAAGCTGACTCATTCCCTAATTGCTCATCGTTCTTAAAGAAAGGATTACCACTTCATAAAAATAAATATAAACCCTTGAAATGAAATGGACTTGCCCTGTTTTACTAAGGAACAGTCCAATGGAAGTTTAAGGGGTTTCAGGATGATTAATACTAAAATAAAGTAGCATAGTCATAAAGCTGCCCTGGTTGACCGTTTTACACTGGTGGCATATAGACAAGTTTCCATCTCTTTGTGCATCAATAGCAAAACCAACCTTTAAATCAATGTTGATAAAACTTTCAATTTTTGTAAAACTGTGGAAAAGTTCAACAAAAGGTCATCATCAATAAGGCTCATTCATTCATAACCTCAATTATCTGGAATGATTTTCACTTATTTGGTCTTGTAAACTCAACTACCAACTTCAGGGTCATTAGTTTTTTTGTTTTCTCAGACTAAAAAAATATGATTTCATAAAAGGTGTGCCATGTTTACCTTGGAATATTTCCAAAATAAAAATAAGACAAGAAACATGGCAATGCCATGAAACCAGGTTTTCAATTATCACCATTGTAGATAAATATGTTGTATTTGAAATACAAATACAAGCAACAAACAATGTAACTATGTGCAATGTAAAACATGAATAATGTAGGAGGAATTGCCACTGAAGAAGTGTTCACTATAATATTATGTATAAGGAAAAAAACAAAGGGCCATAATTAGGTCAAAAACTATCCAATCACAAAACCCCGACAATATGTGCCAGGGTGCTTGATGACAAAGCTTCTGTGAAAGTTTGAACAAAATCCGTTGAGAAATGTAGGACGAGTTCAGCACAGAAGAATTTGTTCACTATAATTATATTGATAATTCTGTATAATGAAAAACAAGTTACAAAGTAGACATGAAATAATATATCATATCTTTTTAAATTACCTCCAAAGATGATATGACCTTTGACTGCCAAATCAAGTTAAAATCATGTAAACAGGATTTTCAATGTTAATGTCACTGTGACCTTGACCTTGGAGCCAGCCATGCGGAACATGCGTTCTGCACGTCATCTTGATGTGGTAAACATTTGTCTGAAGTTTCATCAAAATTCTTCAAAGGGTTGAAGAGTTACAGAGCGGACAGGATTTTCAATGTTAATGTCACTGTGACCTTGACCTTGGAGCCAGCCATGCGGAACATGCGTTCTGCACGTCATCTTGATGTGGTAAACATTTGTCTGAAGTTTCATCAAAATTCTTCAAAGGGTTGAAGAGTTACAGAGCGGACACAATTTCGTTTGACGCCCGCCCGCCCAGCCGCCCATCCGCCCGCCATACCCCAATCTAATAACCAGGATTTTCAAAATTGAAAACCTGGTTAAAAAACAAGAAAAGAAATTTCCATTTCGAAAACATAAGATTTTTTTTTTGCGTTTCTTAATGATGACTGGCCAACAACCATAACACTCCCTAAAAGTTAAAACCTTAAAACCACATCCCAAACTCTTAAATACCCCATGAAAATAAAAAATAAACAAATAACAATCATTGATTGAAGGCATATGAGCTTGTTTTTGAAGCATTGGAATATCTAAATTTAGCACAAATGTAACTTGATGACAAATTGTACCCGCACAGAGGTATCATATTCCAATGTACCAAACAAAAGAAACGCTGAAGTTCAAAGAGGTATTTTAAGTATAATGAGGCAAAAGAAGATCCAACTATTTGCTTGCTAATACAAAATAATAGTGTTCCTTTACTGCAAATACCTGTATTAAGCTGGTATAGAAACATCTTAGTTTTTGACAAATTAAAGTACATAATTCAGTAAAAGATAACTATTAAACATGAATGCTGATAAAATAAAAACAAAATCTTTTTTTAATCTTTACACAACTCTGACAAAATACTTTAACTAGATTCTATATTAAATTCAGTTCAAAACATCAAGAACAGTGATAATTAAGTTCATCTGAATCGGTGTCGAGTGATTAATATGAAACGCTTAAAAAACTTTCATTTGTCCGAAAAAATAATACTTTTTTCAACAAAAACAAAATACCTTAAAGCCTTGATACAATGTGAATAAAGAGCTGTTTTTTTGGTAGTGGCCTTGTATTACAATTTTGACACCTGTATACAAAACCTATAACTGGTAAACAGTCGCAGTTCAAGGCCAAAAGATAACATTAAGCTGTAAACATGCCAAATTACACCATGATTTTTGTGTTTCCTCAGCATTTTGGGAAACCGTAGTTTCACAATGCAGTTAGTGGGTTTAAAGCATTAAAATTTTGTTAATTATAACTTCATCAGATGATCTGTTCATGATTTTAAACTGTTGAATTAAAATTTCAATTGAATTTTGAAGTGTTGAAAATTTTAATAGACCGCAAAATGCGGTAAACTCAAGTCATTAAAACAGTTTCATTATCTTGAAAAACAATTATTCCCAGTTAATGAATATTAAACACATAAAACTGAGGGACTTTTGTATAATGAATCCATGATTTTCTCATTTAACGCCAGCAAAACAGAAACGAAATTTCAAATAAATTCTTAATTAAGAATAAACTGTCCTATGTAAAATCATGGCCATACGCAACCTTATAAATTACTAGTTACAGATCCTTAGTCAATAACAGCTGAAGAGACATATATAAAAATAACCCTAGCGCGACCCGATTAAAACCACAGTGATAATTCACCATTATTGATTCTAGCAACCTTGAACTAGACCATCTGTCCTATTTTTGGCGATACTAGATATTTGTTTGGCTTGTTTTCATTGAAAAAAAATCCATTAAATAGCAAGGAGATTTTTTTTTTTTGGTTCTTTTATTACATATTGCGCAATACTTACTGATTAACAAATTACTTAAAACAGTATTTTTTCTTCTATCAAATGAATTTATTTCTTGAGATAAAAATATCTGTGTACTTCAATTTGTAATGAGAACTTGTTTTCTTTTTTTCTGTTTATTTTGTCATTTTTATTCCAACCAGATTAACAATACATGTATAAAATTGCTCGCAAGTTTGATATTGGATAAATTCCTTATGGCTTGGACAATTTATGGGGCTCCCATTAGTTTTGCCCCCCCCCCCCCCCCCCCTTTAAAAATGATCTGGACATCCATGGCATCAAAGAATCCATGGGGGATCTTAAAATTCTGAGTACTCATGGCAAATGCACAGTATATGCACTCATGGCACATTCCTCATGACATAAAGTTTGAGTACATATTATATGATATATCCATCAAACATCAACTCATTCCAGGAAAGTATGAATATGTGCTCAATGCAGTCATATAAGATCTCATATAAGATCTGTATACACATGCCATGGAATTCTTATGGCATTATTCTTATGACACCCATACTCAGGTCTGACACTGCATACCATATTTAACATACTTGAGACATGAAATGAAACTTTTTTTGAGACAGAAGAGAAGTTGTAAGAAATCGCTGTAGACTTCACAATATATGTAAGTTGTTTTTCAACCAACCAGTGAAATAAACTAATTTATAATCTTTTGATAGCATTGCCAAAAGTGAATTTGCCAGTATTCTTTCCTATAGGGCATTACAAAATGACCTACATTGCAACACAAAAATAAATCAGTTAGCTTGACATTAAATAAAATATAGTTTAATCAAAGGTTGTATAAAATACTTTGATAATGTCATATTAAAGAAGAATAAAAAATAAATTTTTATGATGGGTATAGGAAGATAAAATTCTATTTCAAAACATTCAGACTTTTAACAATTCATCAAGATAGAGTTTTGCAAGTATTATGCATTGAAATGTAGGTTTTAAATATTTTTGAGTTTATTGTGTGGCAAAAACAGGCCACATTAAAGGCCAGAGTTGGGGATTTACCAAAAGTTTAATTTTTGGAAATAGTTTAAACTACTTCATTTCAATACCTTTATCATAAGAAATACTCAGACGAAAGTATATTATTTCAAAAGTTCTAATTGTTATTTAGATGTGTGGCAAATAAAATATTATTTTATATAAATGCTGCAGTTAATCAATGAAATACAATAGTATAATTTAATAATTAATGCAAAAAACAAGCGTATTATCTGTCTGCTTAAATAATTTCTGACAAATGAATGTATAAAATCCAATAAACAGTAAGTTTGAAACTTGTGAAATAGTTCTGCATCAATTAGCATGTCTCGGCCATATAGATTTTTCTTTCAGAAAATCATGAAAATGCATTACAGGTTACAAAATGTTTAGTCTTTTTTTACCATTTTTTAAGTTTTTAACCAGTTCGTTGTAATTTGCGCCAAAAAAAAAAGAGAGTTCCAAAATTTGATCAAACTGTAAACAAGAAACATTCATTAGGGTACCGCTGAACAAATGTCCGTACATTCTTTACACTGTGGACACATCCTTCATACATACAATAAAATGTTCACATATTTACCTGTCATCACATCATTCACAGATTTGTCAGTCACACTTTATTTGTTACATGTCAAGAAAGTAGTTCACACTTCCGATATGGTCAAAAAATATAGTTTTAAAAGCAGTAAGGTTATGTAAAAAAGCTGCACAGAAAATATCACTGCATATGTAGTTGCCCTATAAAGTAGCTTCAGTGGATATATTTGCTATGCTTTAGTTCCATATAGACATCTTCACGGCAAAGGTTTCGCAAAGAGGTCGTATGAAATGGTAATCATATGCCTTGCAATATGGACAAGGTATCATGTGACTGTACTCACTGAAGTACGGTAGACCGCTCCCGACATCTACGACAGCCCTTCGACAATGCTTACAAGTGAGACGCTTCTGACAGCAAGGCATTGCCGCAAATATGTCGTATGAATACATCGAACCTAACAGCAACGAGCTACCATCCCATTTACGTTTACAGGCCACACAACGTACATCATTTCCACCCTCTAGACAGGAAACACAGACCGCGTTGATATACTGGAGTCGTCCCTCTGAAATCACTTGTAGTGCTTGATTGTCATAAGCCTGGGGAGATAGGAATAATGTTCCATCAACTAACGGGTAACGATCGAAAACACATAGCTCATTTTTGCACAAAAGACAGTGGAGTGATGTAATCTTGTATGAACTCAAGTGGTTGAGAACAAACGAATGAACATCATCATTTCCATTCAGGGCATCATCCTCCATCTTTATATGATAAGGATTCTGCTTGTGCTTTGGAAGAATGCTGAAGGCTGACAAGTCGCAGCGTTTTGCAAACATGCTCGCCAAAGACCCGCTTATAGGACTATTATCAGGACTGGATGAGGATTCCATGAAGCTGAACCTGGAGTTGGACTTGTGTCCAAAACGTATGACTGCAGAATTCTGCGGGGAAGGAGGCACCGGTGAATCAGAACCTGAGGTTACAGATGAGGCAGAATTTGGTGGACTACTTCCGGTACTGCTTATACTGTTGGCACGCAGACGTTCATCATTTCGGTTGTTTATGATGGTTATACTAGGGCTTGCCTTTCGTATATGAATAGAATTGCCATTCACATGATCAGCATTATCAACTTTTCCATTTGTAACAGTATTGTTAGTTTTTGTGTTAGCATTAGGAGTGTTTGCATTTGTGTTGTTGTTACCAGATGGTCTTCTCTCACGTGGTACAACATTGCCAGTATTCAGCTCAGGTTTGCCAGTTGTTTGCTTCTTCTTGTGTTTCTTCTTACCAGCATTATCTACATGAAGCGGTGCTATATAGTCCAAATCTTTTCTTAGATGCCCTTTTCCACAGTTGCAATCACACGCTTTGAATGCAAGATCATACCCTTTCTTTGTCCATAAATTTTGCAATCGTTGTTTTTCACTCCAGCTACGTGCACGGCCGCACGAGCGTAGATACGATAGCACGCTTTCCTCGAAAGATTCAAAACAACTTTTATGCATCCAATTTCCTTCCGTGCATGCATCATTGTTGCATACAACACGGACCGCATCCGCAACATTTTCAGTATCTATCATTTCATCCTTAACCGGGCAGATTCCAGGAAAACAACATTTCTGCATACGCTGGCCATTCTGGACAGGTCTGGCAGGAGCATGGTTGTCGTGATTCCCCGGTACGTTGTTGTTTGTATCCGCCCTATTCGCGTTACTGCGATTAATTTTAACATGCTTTTGGTGCGGCATGATAGAATATATCCACAAGCAACAGATTCAACCTTTCGAATAAGTTGTCACAGAAAATTTCACTAATTAAAAGCAGTTTATTTCGCGTACATGCGTTGAAATCCCGGCGAAATGTTTGTTATGTTTTGCTCGTTCAATGGCTTAACTTAACATGCGTTACGATTGGTTATTTTCTGGATCAGTGTCGTAATGTAAATTTTCATTGGTTAATGGATAACCCTGACCTTGAGGTCGTATTTTATTATGATAATAAGCGCGAGCGATGAAGTTGTTTACTACGATCAAAAGTAGGTCAATGGTGTTGAATCTGTTTATAAATTTAGATATTTATTTTTCATTGAAAGCTTAACTACGAACAATCATTACAGAAAAGGAATCGCTTAGTTTATCGCACAGTAAATTTAGGCCGCATAATATAGAAAGTGCAACCGGCCTGATTTTGTTAGGAGGCCCTGTAGGGGTAATTACTAGTATACATGACAGATAGTGCTCAGTAATTCGCTGAAACCCAACGCACACAACTGTGTAGGCCTACACAGGTACGTGTAAATTATTTTGATAATCCACTGTTTAATTTGAAGTATAAGCCTGTTTGTTCAAAATCAGGGTAGGTTATATCTATTTAATATACCTCAAATGAGGTAAAAAAAAAAAGAAGATAAAATCTGAATTTCTTAAATAGATCAGTTGGGACACTAAACACAGAAAGATACGCAAACATGGTTAAAAAGTAAAAAAAAATACACTAGACTAGTATACTCATCATACAAATTGAAACTATTAAAAAAAAAATTAAGTGAAAAGTGTTGCAACACTTCAAACTTGGGTCATTTTTCATAATAATTATTAGTAATATCATTCTGGAACAACGATTTTAAATTTTGCATACTTGTAAGTTATATGTCAAATTGACTGAGTTCCCTAAATAACCGCAGTGGAGTCCCTTTAAAATTATTTTTTTTTTATAATATTAGATAACAGGTATATCAGTACTTGTGACACGCTCTGTAAGGTAAACAAATGTTTATTATGTGACAGTTTAAACGTTTACCACCGGTGTTTACATTCGGTTCAAACCCAACCGAATTAACATCTTCTCCCCAACTAGATTTAATTAAAATGAATGCAGTTAAGTAGATCTACTTAATTTTGAATTATTTCAATATCTATATATGATGATTTTAGGCATTTAATATATTTGCCTTTACCCCTGTCCCTCATCCTCTCTCCTAATTCAAAATAGGCTAGAATTACTTTCAAAAGCTCTGAAGCTGAGGGTCGTGGGTTCGTTTAAACATTTTTATGTGTCTCTCTCAGATCCACTTTGGAAAGAAAAAAAAGTGTTTAATTTTGATTATATAATCATTAGCCATTATTTATTGACTGGATAATAATAAATTTAATAACAATTAAATATTGAACCTGATATTTTCAAAGTTTGACAAGATCGGCAAATATACTTTTCAGAAAATTTAGGCATACTTTGAAAACAGCGCCTCGATCATTTTAGTAATTTTTAGGTACTTTTTGTATTTTCTGATCGCAAGATCAGTAAATACATAGCTAACATCCACGGTCTAACACAAATTTTCCTAACAGACCTAACAACGCAAAGTAGCTCTCACTCAGAAGTGCTTAAAAACCAGCAATTTAAAATAAAGAATAATTTTTAATGTATGTATTTAACGAATTACAGTGCATTAAAAGTTTAGAGTAGTCAATAGAAATATGAGGTTACAATCACAAATTTCGCGGATGAATATCATTTTTACCCAATGAAAAATGTTCGGCTATTTCCGTAAAGCTTAATCAATAAAATTGCTATTTTTAGCTATGTCGATTACCCGAATACTCCAGAGCGTAGTACACAAATAAATCTGACTGTCGAGTAGTGGAATATATACATGTCGTACTGTTTTGTCGAGAAGATTTTCGCTAAATTATTTTCATCAGTGTTAAACAACAGGTTTATAGTGAAGAAAATACCTCGAAATTAGTAAGGATTACAAACACGGAATGGAAATTACAATGTATTTGTTATTATTCAAGCTACATATGTATTACTTCACCGTGGTGCAGAGGTAGCGCGCTCGTTTAGAGTGTGAGAGGCCCAAGGTTCAAATCCTAGTCGAGGCAACTTTTTTTTTGAAGTGTCTTTTTTAAGGAAGTAGCCACGATATGCAAGGATAAAATATGGCTGTCATAAAATGAAAAAGATTTTTGATGCAACTCTAGTCATGCAAAATTCCATATGTATCAATCTCAAACTGTTATAGACGCAGTCGCTGCGTAAGATTAATTATAGAATATAAAAATAAACTTATATAGGAAAATACATACAGATAGTCAGTATGATTTAGATTGCAAAGATCAGAAAATACCACAGAGGTTGCAGCCCTTTGATTGTATTTTCTGATCGCAAGATCAGTAAATACATAGCTAACATCCACGAACAGACCTAACAACGCAAAGTAGTTCTCACTCAGAACTGCTTAAAAACCAGCAATTTAAAAGAAAGAATAATTTTTAATGTAGGCATTTAACGAATTACAGTGCATTAAAAAATTAGAGTAGTCAATAGAAATATGAGTTTACAATCACAAATTTCGCGGATGAATATTTTTTTTACCCAATGAAAAATGGTCAGCTATTTCCGTAAAGCTTAATCAATAAAATTGCTATTTTTAGCTATGTCGATTACCAAATACTCCAGAGCGTAGTACACAAATAAATCTGACTGTCGAGTAGTGGAATATATACTCGTCGTACTGTTTTGTCGAGAAGATTTTCGCTAAATTATTTTCATCCGTGTTAAACAACAGGTTTATCGTGAACAAAATATCTTGAAAATAGTAAAAATTACAAACACGAAATGGAAATTCTCAAATTAGAATTACAATGTATTTGTTTTTATTCAATCTACATATGTATTACTTCACCGTGGTGCAGAGGTAGCGCGCTCGTTTAGGGTGTGAGAGGCCTGAGGTTCAAATCCTAGTCAAGGCAACTTTTTTTTGAAGTGTCTTTTTTAAGGAAGTAGCCACGATATGCAAGGATAAAGTGTGGCTGTCATAAAAAATGAGAAATGATTTTTTTGATGCAACTCGTCATGCAAAATTCCATATGTATCAATCTCAAACTGTTATAGACGCAATCGCTGCGTAAGATTAATTATAGTATATAAAAATAAATTTATACAGGAAAATACATACAGATAGTCAGTATGATTTAGATTGCAAAGATCAGAAAATACCACAGAGGTTGCAGCCCTTTGATTAAAAAATAGGCTCTGGTGTAACAAGACTTAGTGTGGGGGTAGGGAATCATATTTATGTATTTCAAGCATTTTGAATGTGAATTGTTATCTGAATGCTATCAATTTGTTTCTTAACGATATGAGTCTAATCAACGGGGGGGGGGGGGGGGGGGATTGTCTAATCAACGGGGGGATTCCATAAAGATGATATATTTAACGTTTCCTCATTTCTGAAAGCTCTTCCAATATACATGTACATGCTTAATTTTAGAAAAGCGTCCATAACGCATAAACCATATGGTAAATTTTCTTTAAATTATTACATATAGCACCTGGTGTCTTAATTAATAATTTAGGCATATAACTGACCTCGGCCCACCACACTTGTACATTCTGGGTTAGTTAGTGACACACCTTTCACTGCATGTTCGCACAACGTCAAAATGTTAGCGACATATATATAAAGTTATGGAAGCCACAGAACTACTTCCACTGATATTGCCATAATAGCGTTAATAGAGGTTGTTTGGCGATGAGGTCAACAACCTATACAACCTTAAGCTAAAAATCGATTGTCAAATCTTGCAAATATTTTTTTACGAAAGAAAGAACATTGCACATGTACATTCTTTTTCTCCTATCCTTTTATTGATAAATTTTGCATAACATGACACCCCTGCATTTAAAGCTTTCAAATAGTAGTTAGTTGTTCAAACAAATGTCCGTGTACTAGATTTTTTCCTTTACCTTGACATTTGGACGATAATTTAACGCACGAAGAACGTTACTCAAAAGATAACGTCTGTGCTTTTCAAACATTATAATATCAAGAAATATCTACAAATATAAAATAGTTGAAGTTATTGCGGATATTCATAATCGTAAGTGACATTTCTTAATTACTGTAAAAATAGATAAATTGAAGCAAAATAGAAATTGTTTAAGTGTATTCTACATGGTTTTTCGCGATATTTATAACCTTAACTATGGAAGGCCAGGACTGTCATATTTGATTTGCTGTTATGAAAGCGGACTTGCATCATAATTTAAATTTTATACTTTGGTTTTATTTGGATTTTTTTTTAACAAATTTTTTTAAAAAATTCGGGATTAATTTACTTGTAAAATTTTTCTTTTTTAAAAAACAGTCCCCCAAAACCAAAATTTTAAAATTATTCCCCTTTAAAAAACTTTGGTTTTAGATCTATTCAATTTCTCTATTTTAAATTTTATTGTCTTGTTGTTTTCATTGAGCACTGTAAAAATACAGCATGCATATTTTTTTCTGAACTTTCAATGTACAGTAAAATTGCATTTAATAAGCCTTTGTATTGTAAATGCGTCGTACGTGTATTCATTCGGAACATCTCGCCGATTTTCAATCATCATCATGGAAACAATACCTTTTTTTGAAAATATAGTAATACCACCTGACATTTGATAAGGGTCTTTGCACATTGCACAAATTGGACATCCATAGGGTATTTCAGTAATACTAAGATTAAAAAACAACAACAACAAAACAACAACAACAAAAAACAAACGATGGTTATATAGATATGTTTACGATAAGAAACAAAACGTAAAATACAAAGTTTTATTTAAAGTTTACAGAAAAAATCCCGGGAGGGCCCTTTTCCCTAGATTTTAAAAAAACCACATTTTTATTTGCCCTATAGCAATGAATAAAAGAGCTTACCCTGTTGTGGGGTATATAAATTTTTTAGGGGGTGATTGACTCTTTTTCAAAAAAAAAATCCTTACTCGTGGGTTTTAAACGATAAAGCTGATAAGATCAAACTTTTCCAAAATTTAAATTTTAAAAATTAAATGATAAATTTTTTTTTGAACATGAAAAAATTGTCCAAAATAAAAAAATTGTAAATACTGTAAATTTCGGCAAAAACGGGGAAAACGCATATAAAACTTATAAAAAAATGCAAAAAATCTGAAACGTATATTGTTTTTACTTAGTTTTTTAAAAGACCCTTGTTAAATTATGAATAATAGCAGAAATGTTCCTGTTGTGAATAAGTATCACACAAAGACGGATAGGATCGCAACTCAAAAGTGTCACTGAAAAATAGTTAACTTTTCTGTTGTTGGTTTTTATATACAGAAATGAAATTAAATATACAATTCAAATGATATAAAATAATAAGTCAGTTTGAACAGAGACCAAGGGCCATAACTCTTATATATGAATCGTTCATTTTTCCTCAAATAACAGTAATTGTGCTGTATTTTGAATTAGATTATAGTTATAGCAGGCTATATGGCCGTAAATATATTTGAACCGCGTCACGACAAAACCAACATAGTGGGTTTGCGACCAGCATGGATCCAGACTAGCCTGCGCATCCGCGCAGTCTGATCAGGATCCATGCTGTTCGCTTACCAACTCTATTACAAGTGGAGAAACTGACAGCGAACATCATGGATCCTAATCAGACTGCGCGGATGCGCAGGCTGGTCTGGATCCATGCTGGTCGCAAACCCACTATGTTGGTTTTGTCGTGACGCGGCTCATTTATGATTTTGTACATGGGAAGATGTAGGGAAAACAAAACTGATATGTTTGAATGAATAAAGGGCATTTTTTATATAATGCCTTAAAATTTTATTCAATGTAATAAAGCACATATATAAGTATTAAGTTTCCCGTAAAACATATCTGTGTGGTATATTTGGCTATATCAGAAACTTTTATTAATAACAGAAATTATAATAAAGCTCTGTGGCCATAATCAGTCAAAAACTCTTCTTAACTGTTAAGGTAATGGGGTAAATCAGTTTAACATTATTATTTTTTTATAGTTTCAGTACCCGACTTTCCAGTATGGCGTCAGAATGGTTTAAAAACATGTGCGGGTTCAGGGTGGATGACGAGGCTATCAAGAATGTCCCATACCCAACTACAGAGTTAACGATTCACGTGACCATCAAGACGATTCAAAGCTTCGGTCTTCTTGGAACCGTCTTGGTTGGTCCTATAGCCGCGGCCGTAAAGAAGGACACAAGAAATTGGACAGGCGTAAAACATAAAATGACTCGATGCGGTAGGGGCGGATTGGTTCTAGGTGTTTTTATGGGGCCTTTTATGACGTATATGAAAATTAGAAAGGAAGAAGATCCATATAAGATCTGGGACAGATGTTACAGGTTACGTCATAATCGTGGTCAAATCCTTGTCGACCAATCATCAGTGGTTGGAGGAGTAGGTGGTGCCGCCATAGGCGCAGCGACATCTAGCGGTGCTCTATTTGGCGGGCTTGTAGGAATGTCGTCGGGTATACTTGCAGCGGCAGTTTATAATAATGTTTTAAAGAAGAAAGACTAGGCGTTGCACTGACAGCATTTCCGGTGCGAAAAAGACGGCATTATACTTACTTTTGTGCCATAATAATTCAGCTTGCAATTTAAATTACCCTCCAAACGAGAAGATATGCGCACGCGCGGACACTTGATTAATCTTTTATCAAGTTTAATATAGAAAGGAGTGAGGATTGTGTTTAAAATAGTATTAAAATGTTTGATTTATATTTTAGAATAAAAAATTCTGCTTAGAGAAATGTGTACAGGGTTGAATTGAAACACAATGACCCCATTATATGAACCACAATATTTCTTCGAACCAAATAAATTTGTTTCAATCAAATATATTTTATATAACCAATATTCAATTACTCTATTCTTTGATAGACTGCCATATTAGAATAATATAGTTTATGTATATATGCCGTGTTTGGACATTGTACAAATATGTGTGAAGAATGCGTGAAATGAAGATGTAGATTTATATATATATTAATCAGGGATAAAAATTAGCATATCATGTTTATGTTCTTGTTATTGCATGTGATACTGACTCATTCAAACAGTAACATATGGTAGCAGTGAATCATACAGAAATAAGTTCAACCGTCCGATTTTCACATTAATGGATTTCAGATAATGTTCTAGCATGGTAAACTAAAGTGGAGTTGTTTTTCTGCAGGCAACTCCTCGATTGTTTTTGATGAAAACCATATTTTATACATGTATATTATCAATCCGGAACACGGCGAAATTCAGTTATAAAGCACAGATGTTTAGTAAATGAAAAGAAAAACACACCAAAAACATACAGTCTAACTAATATTTTAAGGTTTGCTCCTTCTTAAACATATATTTGCACACATGCAAAATTTATGTTATCAAATTAATGAAAATGTATTTATTTCAGCTCAATTGTGATGAAATCTTCATATATACGAGGGTCATTCATAAAAGTTCCCGGACTTGGACCATAACTTGTTAAAAAAAATCTTTATATAAAAAAATAATGAACAGCACAGGCAGTAGGAGATTGTCTTCTTTTATACAGTCATAAAATTGTTTTCAATTACATAAAAACGTGTATAATATATATAGCAACACTTTGTATAACCATTGTAAACAACTCACGGAGCACATTACGTCAAAACGACGTCGTATTTAGGCTACTATATCTTGAACTAACAGTACTTTAGTCGTATGTAGAAAACGTGCACCTGGTAGTTCTCGAACTCACGATCCCTGGGTTAAGAACTGAAAGGGACTTCACACATGATGGGACTTGAAATATTCTTTCGAGATGTAACTTGTGAGCAAAATTTTAGATCATTCGCTCACATCATTTTCCAGAATAATTATTCTAATTGTGAGAAATTACCCAAAATTGAAAAGCGTTGCTACGAATAGCACAAAAATATATTTTATATATTTTACAACAGATTTGCGGTAAACCCTAGATATAAATGTTGATTTGAGGAATGTAGAAAAATTAACATATTGTTGCCACTAACAATTACCAAGAATAAGCTTGGACCATGGCGTGTACTGTTCAGTATTTAGGGGCAAGTAATCAATATTCATAATAAAATCAGTTAGCAGTCAGACCGAAAAAACGTGAAGGTCATCAGCGTTGATTATATATCTTAGAAACTTTATTTGGGCAGGTTCATGGGCCTAAATCGCAAGAAGGTTTTAGCAGTTATATGCTGTATGTAATTGAGATAGAAAAAGGTTCAAAGGTTGTTTGTCATAAAATATATAAAGTACGCCGAGATTTGCCACAAGCACATTTAAGTGTAAAGTTCGCCTAGGCCTGCCACAAGCACCTTTAAGTGAAAAGTTCGCATAGGCTTGCCACAAGTACCTTTAAGTGTAAAGTTCGCCTAGGCTTGCCACAAGTACCTTTAACTGTAAAGTTCGCTTAGGCTTGCCACAAGTACCTTTAAGTGTAAAGTTCGCCTAGGCTTGCCACAAGTACCTTTAAGTGTAAAGTTCGCCTAGGCTTGCCACAAGTACCTTTAAGTGTAAAGTTCGCCTAGGCTTGCCACAAGTACCTTTAAGTGTAAAGTTCGCCTAGGTTTGCCGTGTAAAGCTCGCCCAGGTTTGCCACATGCACCTTTAAGTGTAAAGTTTGTCGAGGCTTGCCATAAGCACACAAAGTGGATATAAGCATTTATTAGCGATTGTTAATCATGGACAAAAATGACAAAATACAATATGAATCAATGTCTTTTTATTAGGGGCAATTGGCTTTGTGGCCACTACCACTCAACACGGGTATCGAATTGCTGCCATGACCATTTGGCATAGATCCTTAACGTGTTTGAGTTCGAGTCAGTATTTTTCAGCAATTGTCTACTATATTTGACTATAACGCTGTTTTCTTGGTTCACTATGGTGGGAGACCGCTGTTCTTTTGAAGTGTTCTCGATTTATATGATATCAGATAAAATCTTAATGGCTCAGAAATTCATATTTTTTCTTTAATTTTTTAGAAATGTGAAACATGTTTTTATTAATGTCTCGAGCATGTTGGATGTAATTATTGTTTAACGCAAAACGTTCCATAATGTATCGCAAAGGTAGCAAAATGTAAACAAAGTTGTATTATTTTTGACGTCTATACAAAATACTAATTCACTATAATTATACCAATTGCCAACAGAGCAAAAGAAGTAAAGGGCTGTTCACCTATATGGCAAATTTGTAATTTTTTTCGAAACTGTAAAAGGATACCAAAAGTTAAAAAAAAATATTGAGAAATGAAATTGCTAGCACTTCTGGGACTTAATGAGCCTTTAATATTCAGCAAATTTAAACTTAAAACCAAATGTACATGTATAGTTTTCTATATTTTTTTTAACCTGAATCGATTTTTGGGTCTTGCCGGGGCAATCTTATCAGCTTGTCTCATTTTTAAATCCAAATTAGTTTTTGGGGGGCTCAAATTCAATCCATATTAATTATATCATACCCCTATGCTGTCGGAGATAACTGGTATAAAAACTAGAACATCTTAAAATACATTTTTTCGCTCATGTACATGGTATCTTTGCACCTTTTCATAAAATGTTCTAATATTTGCTTTGCCGACGCGGTTGAAGAGTTAAAGTACATTGTATATACCTGGGTTGATAACAGGAGAAGTGTTACCTTAACATCGGTGATTTCTTAAAACAGTAAGTGATTTTAATTACATTTTTATTTTGTTTTCCTGACATTATTAACTTGAATTTAGAATTGCATACGATAGATCGTACTTATATGTAAGATCGATCTCAAGCTTAAATAAATGCTGATTTAAGAAATCTTTTTATGCATAATATTATATGTATTGGTGTCTTTTGAATATATTTAAATAGGTCAGTAACTCACGAGTTCAAAATGATGGAGCGTAGCAATGTCCAAAATTTAATTGAGATACTTCTAGATATATTTGCAATATCATTTAATTGGAAAAGATGTTTGACTTATCTTTAAAGAAAAACGGACAGTACTATTCAACTCTGTTTAAGCAGAAATGAAACTTCAATGTTTATAAACATATGACTGCGCTTATTGGACGTTTTTTTACGTTACTAAATTTAACTTTTAGCTTAACCTTGACGATGCTACGTTTTTAAGTGCAGTTCGCGTCGATTGTAAGGGGAGGTAATTAGCTAACAAATAGAACCATTTTTACGAATTAAATTGTGCCCCTTTTGTACAAATTTGTCCGACGATTCATATTGAAACTTCTTTTTTAAATCACAAATTAATACAATATTAAAGACAAGTCTTTTTAAAAAATCTCTTTTGGACATAGATTTACAACAATATGCAATTAATTTGCTTTATGTCGTTTTCTCGTAAGTTTTTCAAAATTTGCTTTGATCATCATCATCACGTTTCGGAGTAAAACGCGCAATTGCTGGGACAACTATAATGTTAAAGAGAAAGAAAATATCAGCTTACTAAATTAGAATTCAGAAGTCGAATAACCCGCGTGATGATTTACATTTACTAGTTGCAAATGACATTCTAACAATGTCATCATTGTTGTGGAATAACAAAATTAGCCATTTTTGTTGCCTGTCGTCGAGTTAATCAGGATTTTGTCGTATCCCTAACATCCTTACAGTTTTATATATTATGCTACAATTTTTTCTTTTTCAGAATAACAATGGGTGGCGAATGGATGAAGAACATGTGCGGGGCAAAACTAGATGATGAATCCATGCAGAGGGTAGCACATCCTAGACTCGAACTTACGACCCACGTAACAATAAAAACTGTTCAAAGTTTCGGCTTCATAGGTACTGTATTAGTTGGCCCTATCAATGCCGCAATTCGACCAGAAACTCGAAACTGGGCGAGTGTCCAGGAGAAAATGACCCGAGCTGGAACCAACGGCTTAATAATAGGGGCTGTCTTGGGTCCGGTATTGACATATCTAGCAACAAAGAATGAAAAAGACGGTTATAAGGTTTGGGATAGGTGCTATAGACTTCGTTATAATCGGTGCCAAGTTCGAGTTGATCGACTGTCAGTCCTCGGAGCGGCTACTGGAGCGGCTATTGCGTATGGGACGGCGCATGCAGGAGGTGTTGCGTTCGGAAGTCTTGTCGGAATGTCGTCTGGAATATTACTTGGGGCAATTATAAACGCTACGTGTGTTTAATTGATGACAAAATCTAGTATAAGACGAAGATTTGGAAATAAGACATACTAATCTAGTATGAACTACGTTTTTCAGCCTGTTAATTTTACACAATTAACTTTATGCATTTATGTTTTTTATAAATTGTGTGAAGCAAATCGGAAGATAGGTTAAACCTCAAATCAAAGTTGTTTTCTTTTAATATCGAATAATGACAAAGCACGTGAAATGCACGAAATGCCCTCATGTCGTCTGGATATCCGCAGAGCATGCTAACCATTCATTGCTTATTTGACCCGTATTTGACCTTTTCTGTCGTGACTCTTTGACTTAGCCTGACCGTGAACTTGAGTCTCCTACAACATAATTCTTGTTGTTTACAAAATGTTTCATCCGTTATAACAAAGAAAATTTATTGAATTTCCCCTACGGTGCCCAGCGTTCAAGGCCATGTTTGTTGTTATTTTTTCCTCTGCATGAAAATTGGATATAGTGGATTGTTAAAATCGATATGTGAAACTTAAGCAATTAATCAACTGTCTAAAATCAATTAAAAAAACGGGGAGCCAAAAATGAGTAATTAAAAGAACATTCACCGAGTAAACAAGTACGTTTTGTTTAAAAACATTCTAATGGTATGGGCAAATATTTCATTTGAAATAAACAAAACTCTTAACAAATTCCTATTTGTTCGTCTGTTGAAATATTTGTATTTAAAATGTCCCACGTATTTAACTTACGTCAATAATTGATCAAACGGAGCAACTGATCCATGCAAAAGGAAGTAATTAAATGAATATTTCAATTAAGTTATCCAGACAATTAAGAAAAATAACGAAGATCAATTAAGGTAATGAATTTTATGCTACTAGTAAATGAAAGTATCTTACACGTGTACGAACAAAGTTTCAATGAATTGAGCGAAAGAAGAAATCTTGAAAAAGAAAATGTATTAAAAAGTCTGTTCTGTCATACAATTGTATACTGTAAGGTTTGAAGTAAAAATACTTGTATTAAAATACATCACAGTATAAAGAAAGACAATAATTTGTTTTGACAAAGGTTGGATTAATACTAACCATGGGATATTTCGTTTCAGACGTCCTGCAAAGTCGGTGAAAAGTTCAAACTCATTCTTAATATGTTAAATGTAGATTAACAATTAAACAATCTACATGGTTCAGTCAACAAATTTGATCAGTTGTGTGTTATGTTGTATGGATGATAACAAGAGTCAAACTATTCTACCATTTAATACATGTTGTTAAGACCAGAGCTCGAGTGAGAGTTAATTGATTCCTTTGAAGAAAGTTAAATGAAAATAGTAGAATAGTTTGAATCTTGTTATCATCCATACAACATAACATTGTGTAAAATACGTTTTTGTTCATATTGAAACTCCCTATTAAAAGGGTGGTAGTGGTTTTACAGCATTGTCAGTACATACATGACTACGATGTACTTCAACATAATTATTTAGTGAGTTTGCAAATAGAAAGTGTGCTAATGGTTACAGAGGGATTTTGTTTGTTTTTTTTTATGCATGATATTGGCATATTTGGTATCAATATTGGCAGAAATGTATTGACTGCACGATGGTTTATACTTATTTGGAAATTTGATTACGTGTTAACAACTGGTTGAAAAAAAAACAGTTACAGAAGCTTAGTTGTGCATTTTGTAAATGCGTCTTTGCCCTTGGATACTTGATTTTTTTTAATGGAACAGCATTTAAATAGCGTTAAGTCATGTACGTGCAGTCTTGGAACATTTTCGTTGATCCGTAGATGAGATGAACACAACAGATACTGGTTAAAGCTCACGTAACGAGATAAAAAATACGTTACAAAATCATATTCTGCAACTTTTACTTTTCAGCCTTCCGCTATTTCAACGTAATCAATTCTAATGCTCAAATTTCAGTACAAATTAAACCATTATAATTATGTCCAATACATTTACTATTTTCGCTCTTGTATGTAAGTAACCAAGTACACAACAGAGTATAGTAACGGACAGTATTATACCGAAATACAGGTATAGAAATCTTATTTTTGTTGGTATTATTAGACGCCTTTCAAAATTACTAAAAATAGAACGCTGCATATCATTACTGACCACAGGTTAATTATCTCTGGAGGCAGAAAGCTGTCTGCTAATAGCCAAAGTTCATATAACATTTAGTTAGAAAGGAGTCAACATATGCTTAAAAATAACCATGTCTTTGGATTTAACTCAGCTGAAAATGTCGGATTATGCTTCTAAGCTGTCAGCAACTGATTTAGTTGTTTATTTAGATAAACTAACCATTTCTGCAGACAAAACACTTCCAGATCCTTACGTAATTGACAAAAAATCTTGGATAAATGATCCCAAATTATGGCCAGATATTGGCTACCCTGATATCTACAACTATTTTGTTCAAAGTAGCAATTACTACTCAAATGAGCAAATGAAATGCTACAAATCTATGGATGCCTACCAGTACTTTGTATGTGGACATGTTCAGCCAGTTCTGTTCTACGACACAGGGATTGAGGATTTTACTTATCTTATGGCTGAAGTGTTGCCAAGCCAGCGACAGGGTACAAAAAATACATTGTACAAGGCTTACCTCATATTGAGAAAAGATGGTCGGATCCACACAACCCATTGTACCTGTATGGCAGGGTATGTTCATAAGATTATAAATTTTTATTTATATGATTTATACCTATTTGTTTTATCTGAGCTCTAACACAAGGCCCATAAAAAACATTTAGCAAGAATGTTCTGGCCAATCAGTAAGATTGACAAGATTTTTGTTAATTCATCTGGAGTATTCAAAAAAGTCATATTCTTCAGTAACAGGTGTAATTTTTATGTAAACCTAATTATTTTCCTTTTAATTTACAGAGCCGGTAAAGCGTGTAGCCATGCAGCAGCCATAGCTTACAAGGTTGAGGCCGCTATCCGAATGGGTCTTAATGTCACTGCAAGCACGAGCTCACTTTGTAAATGGAATGATATGTCAAGGCGAAAGGCAGAACCAGCCCCTGTGTCGTGCATAGACTTCAAGAGGCCAAAATATGAAGATGATGTAAGGCAGCCCTTGACTAAATCTAGCACGAATATTTCCACATGTCGCACTTTGGATTTCAATGCACTAAAGCGTATCCAGCCTAATGCAGCAATATTTACTCATTTGGAAGTCAAGGTAGCACCACAGGTCCCGAAAACTATAAAAGATAGCATTAAATCATTACAGTACAACAAAATGACACCAGATGAAATACTTTCTTCCTTGAGTGAACAGCTCTCCATTGAATTAGTTTCAAACTTGGAACAGTCACAAAGTTCGCTTTGGTCAATGCATAGGGAAGGGCGAGTCACCTCAAGTAGGATGCACCGTGTCTTCACTTTGCGAGACACAACAGAAAGATCGGCAATAGTTGATGAAATATTACATCATAAACGCTTTTCTACATCAGCAACCAAATATGGTTTAGATATGGAGGCATTTGCCAGAAAAACCTACCAAAAATATCACACTATTCTTCATGACAATTGTTTTGTGTTTAGAAAGTGGATTGGTGCTAAATAAAAAATATCCTCATCTAGGTGCCTCTCCTGATGGCATTGTGCAGTGTTCTTGTTGTGGAAAGGGATGTCTGGAAATTAAATGTTTGAAGACCTTCGAGAACGGAGTGCCGCAGCCAGACAGTTTAATAGCGAAATCAAATGCCGACTATCCTATAAATGAAAATTTCGAGCTCAAAAAGACACACAAGTTTTACACTCAAGTGCAAGGGCATTTGTTAATATGCAATTTAGAATACTGTGACTTATATTTGTGGAGTAAATCTTCCAGTGTTGGTATAAGGGTATACAAAGATGATACCTTCATAGACAAAATGTTGAAAAAACTAACATTTGAGTACAAACGATATATTTTACCTGCTATTATTGAAAACATTAAATGAAAACAAGAACTGGTTTTTGTAGTATGTTTATTTTTTACACATTCCATATATACAATATTGCTTCAAACTAGCCTTTGACAATTGGGGGGAGTAAGTTATGTAAAGTCCCTATAATGGTTACTATGTCATCCAGTAGATGCACGTGGCAAAGAGGTATGTTGGACTCAAGAATGAGAAAAGTTCTCATTCGACCTATCACCCTCTCTACATGTATTCTAACATGAGAAAGTTTTCTCGATGTTTCGACGTCTTTTCCGCTCAGTTGTTTCTTACCCTTTGTAAAGGACGGAATTCTTAACACCACACCCTGTGATGCCATTTCCTCTGACAGAAGAAACCCTCTATCAGCCAAAACTTCATCTCCGTGCATAAGATTTTCCATAAACCCAGATTTTAATGTAATTTCCTTATCTGATACTCTTCCACCCCAACCAGATGAGAGAAAATTTATCGCTCCTGATGGCGATATAGATATCAGATACTTTACAGTATTGTTATGTTTGTAATTACTCCAAGTTTGAGCCCGGGCGGTAAGGTTCTTCGGGCGTTCAATGAAGATCTCAAAGCAGTCAATAATTGATACACACTTATTATAGTCCGGTTTAAATGACAAAGGCACATTTGATCTTGCAACATCTCTCTCTGGCCAGTGTATCAAAGGCTTCAAACATTTTGAAATAACTGGAATCCATACATTCAATATCCGAGACGTAGATGTTTCCGTTATTCCAAACCTATAAGAAATATCTCTGTTCAACAGTCCAAGACGTATCTTAACTAATACTAATAAAAGATGATCATGGAGTGACAGTGCTCGACTTTGTCGTTTGTTTTCTACTAGTGGAAATATTTGATCATATATCCATAAAAATAAAGCTTTTGTCAGCCCAGTGTAGAAGGCGACCATACCAGCATCCATGCTAGAAAAAGACAGTTTTAATTTACTAATTCTCTGTTCCTGCAGATATGATTTCTTCTCAAGACATTCATTTGCTTTTGTTCCCTTTTTAAGTTTCTTTTCAAGCTCTGTGACCATGGATGTTTGTCCGTCAGTAAGCAAATCACACTGAATGCCTGGAACAAAAGTAAAGAACTCATAATTAAGGTGTGTAAGCTATTCATACTAATGTATTGTAATGAAACTTACACTTGTTTAAGTCTGATTTTATGCACTTTTACCAGAAATTTTATCTAATGCTATCAATTAGATGTTTGACCAACAAGTATTATTATACATTTACCAATGTTTATGTCCAAATCAGGCTCCTGGGACTGATGCTCAGGTATGGAAACAGCGTCATCATGAGACATTCCTGTTTTCTGTCTTTTCTTTGATCTTTTGAATCTTTCCATTGTAGTAATATTTGTTCTGCTATGTCCATTCTTTCCACCTAAATTCTGATTAGGTATGAAATCAGGATGAGTTATTTCCTCACATGGCTTTCCTTAAAAGAAAAGGTATTTCGAAATGTTATTTTATTATACTATCATTATATATAACTTTAGGCAGAAATTGACAGTTACATAATTACAATTAAAAACTACTTTTATCGTGAAAAATTAAACTGAACTATATAGATATATTTACAAGAATTCTATTATGAAACAAGACATACAAAAAATTAGGCAAAAGAATTGGTCTTACCCGTTATAAAATGCATACTGCATACACGAGAACTATTTGTAGGTTGCCAGGGCTTTTGTTTTCCCGGTGTACTGCCAATTTCTAATCTTTTTAAAGCTTTTATCCATGCTTCCCTTCTCCACAATGGATATTTAGGAAATCTATGTAATGATATGTTTTTTTCTGTGCTTTGTCTATTTGAACATCCAACTGCACAACAACTATGAACCATTTTGTTTAATTAATATTCTCAATTTTCACTGAAATATCACAAAATATTCTCTAAATTTCTGAAACCGGTTGAAGGTATTCTGCTGATAATGGCTATTTATCGTTAAACAGTAAATGGCTAATTAATGTGAGACTAATTTCTCTCTGAATCATGTTCTGGAGGCTTATCAGCAAGCAGCTTTCTGCCTCCACTAAATAATGCATTAACGACCTGAAATTGACCTCAGATTTTGCAAGGCGTCTTATAACTGTCAAGGCTATGCGGCGACTGTGGAGGAAGACCTCAGGTGCTCATCCGTGACCTTTAGTGTGTACACATTGACTGACGTGGTAACAAAGACAAAATAATGATAATAAATGCTGCCATATCAAAGTTTTCTTCGTTTTAGACCTGCAAGGTGAACAAAAATCTACAAGCCTTAGTTTCTCCTATCTATATGCCCAGCAGATTTACCTCCCTTGTATTAAATAATAATTCAAAACCTTAAAAGTGAACCTCACATAAATTAGTATTTCTTTTAAATAAAACAAATGCGCATTATTCTAAATTTATTGTACACGTTGTCTTGTTGTTGTTGTATAACAGAATATTAACATTTTATATCTTCATTCACATATCTTAATAATATAAATGATAATAATGTTTAAATAATGACAAATCATACTGACACTCATTCATTTATTATTTACTTGCATGTGAATGTGTATACATGTATATACATCTATTTGTTGGGTCACTGTCAACCTTTACATGTAGAAGGCCTCAGCTGCGGCTCTGTGTATTTGTTTAGGCATCAGCCGAGTTAAACCATTGACCTTTAGTAAGTTAGCTGGTTAGCTTTCCTCATGCGACAAAATTCTGCACTCGCTGGCAGGATTCAAACCCGCGACAGTAAATGTCATGACAATTCAAAACTACTCCGTCTTGGACGCTCTATTGACACTTTTATGGTCATATGAGGACGGTGAATGCCTAAATATCTTATTTGATAACACGGTCAGCATTATGGTAGACTACTAGATTAGACGAGTATGTTCCACAAAGTTTTATTAACATTACTTCCATGAAAAGAATGTCACCATTAACACTTCCTTAGTTCAACATTTTATCTTCCACAAAGCCACGATAACATTAAACTTAAGCAAAAATGTCACAGGCAGCAGTAAGTGGTTCTTACTGAAGTCCCCCGTCATCAACTACTTTCTTGGCCAATATACCTTTCATCGTACTCATGTAATTTACTTGGTATTTTCTCAAAACGATAATACAAATAATAAACATATACTAGTATTCAGTAGAACTCCTCCATTTCTGACATGTGGCAAAGTTGTTAGTAACTTATTGTAGAGATTCGTGCATCTCCATTCTTAGTGTTTCCAGCTTCTTTGGCGGTAAAATTATGTAATATTTAGCATCATATATTACATGTATCGTTATATATGATTGCCCTATGACATGCAAGGAAACCACAACTTGCGCTATGACGAGTTGAACACATAACGTCTTTATGGTAAAGTAGATACTACCAAACTTTTTCATGTACAGAACATTAAAATATTTATATTAATGAATTTTTTTTTAAAGAACAACAAATAGCAAAATAACTTTTCATAAACAAAATTTTATTTTGAAGAGAAATAATAACAGAGTTTATATATATACAGCATATTACCCCAACATAAAAGCAGTTGGCAGTCATGCATCACTTTGCAGATAATAAATATATACATGTTAATGTAAACAAAATAATTATAAAAGATAGTAATTTCAAGCTTAATTTTGCTAAAAAAATAAGTGTGTACCGATCTTATTTAATCTTCAAACAACATTTAATTTTAGAATTAACGGCACACCCTAACGTTAGCAATAGAATTATATTAAAATAATTTAATGCCAAAGATATCAGCGCTTAGCCAGTTAATAAAGAAAAAATAGTAATGTGCATGCACTTAAAACTTGAAATTAGCATCTTAAAAATTTTTCAACAACATAATTTCATTGTCACCAAATAGTTCATTGCTTCAAATTTCAATCAATAAAAAAATGAAGAAAAAAAGCCTATATCACAATGTTACTTGTATTACATAATAAAGTCATTGATAGATTATATAAAAAATAATACTGTTTTAATTTCAATTATATCATGCATTTATAAACTAAATCAATTTAAAAAAAAAATATAATGAAATTTCATTTTTTGGTTATAATTGATATAAAAAATGCCTTTAAAAAAAGAAAAAAATGGTTATTTTCAAAAAAGTGAATTCCATCTTTTTTGCATTCAGTTTTAAAGTATTACATATCTAACTTATATAAATAACATTTTCAGATTTAAGAAGAAATAAATAACAACAGTGATTTTTATAATGTATGCATAATAAATTCTGTAACAAAAAGGAAAGGGAAATAGAAAAAAATAATACTAATTCATCAATGATTAAATTAATTTTAGACCAACTTATTTGTTATTCATTGCCATGCATCAATGATTACATCGCAGTAAGAAGGTTTCTTTATGTATCGATGTGGAGTCACAAAGTTTATTGGTTCAGATACCATCGCTGTATTGCTTTAAAGCTAGCCAATTGCTGCATAACATCACATCCAGAAGTAGTCAGCCACTACGAAAACTAAACAAAAAAAAAAAAAAAAAGTTTAAAAAAAGATCAGTTCAGTTACGTACATGTAAATTGTAACTATCTGTTTTGATTTCCCCTCAGTTTTGTTTTTCTCCTTTTTTTCATTTTTTTTTTCAAAATGAGTTTATAACTCATTTTTTACTGAACTGATCTTGCATACTTACCATTTACCTACACGGAAAACAAAGATGTCCATGATTCTTGTCATGTATGTGCTTCCCGAGTGTATGTTACATTTCTTAAGTTTGAGTGCTTTTCAACCATCTTGAATCCCACTATTCACCTCTACGTGAACTAAAAATGTAGAAAAAGCTATCAAAACTTTAGCCTTTTCCATATCTTGGAAAATGGATAAAAATTTTGATAGCTTTGCAAAAAAAAATAATCTAATTATCCGCAAGCCTTTATCATTTTCAAGACTTGACAACTTGGAGTAACTCTTCCATATTCAAACCGAGGAGGTTACAATGCCGTAATATCGCCTGAATTGTCTCCCTTCCTTGGTTGCCTTGCGTCATCTCGTACATCAGAAACTGAAAGGCAAAAATGTTATTTCCTTCTTTTAACAATCTGACATTATAAGGAATTTATTCAACATGTACTTTAATCCATTCAAGACAGCATACATACTTCAGCAATATAAAACTTTTTTTTTTCTTATTTATTGTCTTAAAAATGAAAACCACACAAATAGTGTTTTCTGACATAAGTGTTTCTGACATAATTCTTGAGATAAAACTTTTTGTGTTTCCTGACATAATTCTTGAGATAAAAAGCAGAAAAATTGTTATTTTGAAATTTCAAAATGAACGTGTATATGTTAATGCTAATTTTACAGAAATTCAAAACTTACTTTCAGAAAGTTCTCCAAACAATGGAACAATTTTCTCAAATAACAAAACATAGAAAATACTCTAAAAATGAGTAAAAATCTTCTTTGTAAAAACATTCCTAAATTTGAAATCTATATATTTTAAATATGTTTTAAATTACAAAACTACGCCTCTTTTTATGTTAACTTTAATTATCGAAAATTATTTGTATGCAATTATTGGATGGTTAAAAGTTATCAATCTAATAATTTTAATTAAAAGATGAAAGTAAACAATTTAAGTAAAGAAACACATAAACAAGCACACACTAACATATATTTCTATATGAATACCGACCAAAATTCTTTTTTATTTCAAATTGGTGCATTACGTCCATAGCACAATATATCCTTATATATTATAATTATATATGTATCTTGTCTATGATTAAAATTCTGTACCTTGTCCAATGATGTTACTGTTAATGCTTGAAGATGACAGCGATAATTTTCATGTAAAACCTAATGTGCTACATCATGTGGTGTAAAATGCAAGTATTTATGTCTTCAATACCAATAAAAATCTATTTTTTTACGCATTTTTGTTGTTTATTTTTCTCGATTGATTAATGGAAACAAGTGTGTTGTAAACGGTACTTTTGCTATAATTGGCGTATGTTCAAAGTTGAATAGTTGTCTTCTATCACTATATTCAGATTTCGATTATTCGAACCCATCGATTATTCGAAGTAAATTTTCAGTCCCCAGCGATTTGATTAATTGAGGTTGGACTGTATTCTTTTTCAGAATTCAAAAAAAACAAAAAAAAAAGAAGTTTTTTTTAGCAAATATTTAGCTTCAGACACTTTAAAGTGAGGACAACATGTGTACAGACTACATGTATTGTACAAATGAGCCACGTCATGACAAAACCAACATAGTGTGTTTGCTACCAGCATGGATCCAGACCAGCCTGCGGATCAGGATCCATGCTGTCAGTTTCTCTACTTGTAACAGAGTTGGTAAGCGAACAGCATGGATCCTGATCAGACTGCGCGGATGCGCAGGCTGGTCTGGATCTATTCTGGTCGCAAACCCACTATGTTGGTTTTGTCGTGACACGGCTCAAATAGATACTGACAATAGCTGTTTCACCATTGTTTATTGTTAATTTAGATGTATTTTTACGAAAACAGATAAAAATAATAAGATGTTACATTTTTCCAGAGATTCACGCTGTATGGCACTGCCTGTACTCCTCTACGAAATAATTTCTCTATCTGAAATCATAATATAGATACAACACTTTATAAATGTCAAACTTATATATATATATTTGTTTACAATCATAAGGTAAAAAAAATCCAAAAATATTCTCAATCTTTAAGACCATTATGTATATGCCAGCAGTATACAGCCAGACATGTTATACTGTACACCTTTTCATTTTACCCATACTTTGATCAGATATATGCTCAATTCCAGTATTTTTAAAAAAACATCTTTTATTGGGTCTTATGTTGCACTAACACAGTAGAGATCATGTTGCGACTTTCCAGCTTTACTGGTGAAGGTACTTATTTCTGGCACAAATGGGCATCTGAGTAGAACCACTGATGTACTGTAGGCTAGCTTGATAGCTTTCTCACATGTAAGAATCCGAACACACTTGCATGACTTGAACCTCCAGCAGTGACAGGCATGTGCTTTAAAGTCAACGACCTTATCCACACGGTCACAGAAGTCCCTTGTATTTCAAATCATATTCCTAAAATTCATACATGATTATTAACTAACCTGGGTATGTGACCTCTGTTTAATCGCTAAAGTTGTTGCACTGAAAACATAGTTATCTCAAATTATAATACACTCTTACAAAAATGGATGTATTTGCTTTCAAAAATCATTTGTCAAAAGAGTATAGCATAAAAAGATTTTTGCCATTTAATTGTGTACTGAATGAAATCTGAGGGCCTTAATATAAATATGGTAAAAAATTATACTTGCGACCTGAAACAATGTTGATATTCTTTGTTGCTCTTGGACCTTATAGAAAACTGACACCTATTTTATTAAACTATTAAAGACCAGACTATTGACCACAGTAACATCTTGTAACTTATTTACGAACCTTAATACAATTTCAAAAGGTGAAGTTTAAAGTACACATTTTCCTATCAGCTATTTATCACCAAAAGTTAAATTCAAACTAAAAACTGTTGGAAAAAAGGACCATTATCTACTCATATTGCCAAAGAGTTATTTAAAACCTGAGTAAAAAGTCCACATAGGTTTATGTTTAAATAAGGATAAAAATGTTATTACAGTTTCCAGATGTGAGCATTGTGGGTTCCGTCACACAAGAGAGGGTAACACAGACTGAGGGCTTGCTGGTCACTGCCTTGTCTCAGGTACTCTTCACACAACCTGATTATACATATAAACATAGAATAACATCACATAAATCTTATTATCCCTTTTCTCCATAGATCAGCCTGCACGGATAGCCTGCACAAACATCTGTGCAGTCTGATTAAATCTCCACTGTTCGCTTTTCATTCAGAAATATTTTTATGAGTATAAAAGCAAAAAGTGGATATTCTGATCAGACTGTATGAATGTGTAGGCTGATCTGGATATGCACAGGTCACATATGTGTTAAAACACATATCTATGGGGTAAAGGGTTATACAATAATGTACAATACAGATTACTTTAAACAAAGGGGTTACAGTCTGAGAGATCAGCACAGTATCTAGATAATATCTGGTCTTGATGTTATAAAACTTTTCCCGGAGATCTGTCTCAAATCTCTGCATTTTTATTGGTCACTTCATGCATATTCTATGCTTATTTCTGACCAATCAAAACCCTGAGATCTGAGTTTGAAATTAGGTAACCTTTTCTCATAACCTATGACCCAGGACTGTTAAAAGTTGAGATAATAAAATGTAAGTCTGTCAATTAGCATATCTGATTTTTAATGACACTTGATTACAACTGATTATTTTGCATTAGTAAAACCATTATGCAAGTTCTTTTTAGGTTATGCAAGTTCTTTTTAGGTACATTATGCATGTAGTTATTATTAAGCAAAGTACAGTTTAACCTGTATCCTGCTAAAACCAAAAGTGATTAGCCCTTGCCGCTAGTATAGAGCCAGGTTCTATACTGTTGGATGGCTTACTTTAATATTTGAGCCGTGCCATGACAAAACCAACATAATGGGTTTGCGACCAGCATGGATCCAGACCAGCCTGCGCATCTGCGCAGTCTGATAAGGATCCATGCTGTTCGCTTACAAACCATATAACAAGAAGAGAAACTGATATCGAACAGCATGGATCCTAATCAGACTGCGTGGATGCGCAGGCTGGTCTGGATCCATGCTGGTCGCAAACCCATTATGTTGGTTTTGTCATGACAGGGCTCATTTGATCTTGATATCCCTGATTTCATATTGAGCAGTACTAAAAATTGAAGCCAAGCTAATCCTGATTCAAGAATATCAGCGGATTAATGCTTTAATAGAATATTTCAAATTGTTCGACACATTCTCCCAAACTGCAAAAAAAACCCTCATTTTTTATTAATCATAATCTATCAATTTCTGGGAGAAAGAGGAGAGGCATAATCACCTTAACACCAGCTTGACGTTGTTTGGCATAATGTTCACAATACGTTCCAAGGTCAAGGTCTGTTGCTCTGGTAACATGTAACACAAATAACCTTCTATCACTTTATTAACTGGCCCATAGTCTAAAACATGTTCCATGTTCCAGTGCTCAAGTGGCAGTTTTTTCGGCATGGTGACAATACATCGATGAAACAAATAATTAAGCCGCCTCTGTTCTGTTGCTTGTTGCGTAATGTCTTTCACACAGTTTTGTAACTGCCTGTACTGGAAACCAAGGTATCTGAAAATGATCATACTGATTTCTTTTTGTTTGTTATTTAGTGAAAATTTCAAAATATTTACTGACAGAATACCAAACAGTGCAGACTATGATCTGGCGGCACAGATGTACTGACTAAACTTAGTCTGCACTGGTTGCATGGGTGGAATCTTTGCCACCAGTAGGCTAATGGTTAGGTTAATTATTCATTTACACTGGATCATTGGTCACATTCAAATTTGATAAATTCATACAGTAAAATAAGTGCTACATGATAAAAAGTCAAATACATTAATCAACAAAGATGCTTGTGAAAAGTATGTATTTACTTTTACTCAAAATCTTACTTATTAAATCTAGTTTACTTACCTTGAATCGAGTCACTTACCCTAACCATATTTTACCAGTATCTCTAGCATTTATCACAGATCCTAATGCAGTCTCATACATTTCTATCACAGTGGCGTAATTCTTTCTCTGTTCAAGAAACAAACTGAAACACAGAGATATAACACAGACAGTATATGAAACATTGTTCCTACATGGTTCCATATAACACAGACAGTATATGAAACATTGTTCCTACATGGTTCCATATAACACAGACAGTATATGAAACATTGTTCCTACATGGTTCCATATAACACACACAGTATATGAAACTTGTTCCTACATGGTTCCATATAACACACACAGTATACGAAACATTGTTCCTACATGGTTCCATATACATTGTAATACACACAGTATACAAAACATTGTTCCTACATGGTTCCATATAACACACACAGTATATGTAACATTGTTCCCAGATGGTTCTAAAAGAAGGTAAACTTTTACCTTCACTAGTAAATCATTTTATTTAGGAAAATGTTAGATAATCTTCAGTGAAGGATAATTGTAGTATCATCTAAACACTATCAATAAATGTAAACTAGGGGGGGTGGTGGCCTAGTGGTAAAGGTGTCTGCCTCTCTACCCAGGGATCATGGGTTCGAGCCCTAATCAGATCACGACCATGTTACTATATGACACCAGTACTGGTCAGACTAGAAAGTGATTAATATAAGCTGCAAGAACCTGTTTTGCAATCCAGCTTAGATAAATATGTTTAAACCAAACTATCAACAATAATCTTTCTCTTACTTAAAAACCTTTAACTTGCTTATTTTGTATAACTGACTTGACTTGTACTGGATTTAAGAATGCTAAATGCTCAAGGAATATTTTAGTATCAAAGTACCAACAGTATAGAGAACAAGTCTGACTATATAGATGGCATAAGTCACTCATTATTACAATTACACTCAACTCCAACAGTTTAGATATTCTAGAGATCTAAAAATCAGCTCTAGATACAGATTAAAAGCCAAAGAAAAAAAATTGAACCAAAAAGCCAGAGAAAATAAACAACATACTGAATTAAGCTCTGCTTAGGGAAAAAAAACTTATTTAAATCTAGATTATTTACCTCTTTTTCGTATCATTATCTCACATAATCAAAATTTTACCTGAGTAATAAATAAAATAAATAATTTTCAATGAAACCGCAATTATGCATCAAAACTAACTTCATTATCATAATTGTTTAACAAAAGTAGAGCCATTAAAACTAAAAAGCATGACAAAATCATAAACAATAAATGAGCCTTGTCACGACAAAACCAACAAAGTGCGTTTGCGACCAGCATGGATCCAGACCAGCCTGCGCATCCGCGCAGTCTGATCAGGATCCATGCTGTTCGCTTACAAACCCTATAACAAGTAGAGAAACTGATAGCGAACAGCATGGATCCTGATCAGACTGCGCGGATGCGCAGGCTGGTCTGGATCCATGCTGGTCGCAAACCCATTATGTTGGTTTTGTCGTGACGCGGCTCAAATAATGAACGGTAATCACAACTAAATTTCTGTTTCCTTCAATTTAAATAATGCTCCAGAAACTCTAACTAAAACAGAGATGATATTACCAATAGTTAAGCCAGATATCTGTTTGCTGTTGAGAGATGAGATCCTTCGAGACTTCTTCCTTCATTGGCGGAGGAGTGTAACCCAGAGGTAACGTCTGATTCAATAACACACTGTAAATATAACATAACAATATCTCCTCATCTCTCTCAAAATCAATATCATTTAAAATCAATATCGTAACTTGTTTGATTTTCTGGTGTTTACACCGATTTTAACACAGGTATTTGGTCATATCTTGGTAGACCATCCTCAAACTAACCAACTTTCCTGGATAACTAACCAGTAATTACAAATTCCTCCCTAAAGTGACCAATTACTAATCCCATATGATTTTGAATCAGTGTTGAGAGACAAATGACCATTGAGACACAAAATATTGTAAGATTTAAATAAACTACTATAGCTGATTATAATGATTCATTTTTTTCCATCATCTACAGATTATCAAATATAAAACAGCATTCTCACACATACTGTATTCGGACCATTTGCCGGACAAAAAAACAAATATTTTTTGCCATTGCTAATATATAATAAACAATTAAAGAAAAAATTTCAATAACAATTTTGAAATTTCAGCAATTCTTTTTAAAAGCCCAAGATGGTTTTGCACGACACCTCACATATTCTAAAAGATGAAAAAATTTCACAATCATGTATTTAGGCTTGAAATAACTGAACAGTTCATTATACATGTACTATCAGTTCCTTGTTATTTTTCTTTTTCTTTTATTTTATAATCAACTGTATAATTGACATTACGATTTCAGAAATCAGAGTCTGTATTTCATATTCAACTAAAATTTCAACAAATTGTTATCTGGCTTTTGGGGGTGTCTTCTTAAAAAGTTTTTACTGTATAACTTACCAGTACAGTGAGAGAGGATCTGGTAAAGTATTGTCACCAAGTATAAAATATCCCAGTGGGCAATTCTCCAGACATTTTGTTGTAAATTCAGCATTCTATAAATAGAAAATTAGCATTTTACAGGAAATGTTATATACATAATTATTGTGGTAATTAAATATTGTTAATAATGAATATAGGATTTTCAATACTTATCTGTAATTTTATAATCATATAATCAGAATTCTTTTCCTTTGATGAGAGTTCTTTTCTATTTACCAAGCAAACTTAGAATTATTTTGTTAACATTTTTTATTAACACTTTACGCATACAGCAACTGGAAATAAACAGGCTCAAATAACAGTGTGTAATATTTTACATCTTACCATGCTTCTAAGCACTCAAAGACATTGATCAAATCTTTCAAATCAGAATAACATGAAAGACTAATTGCTTAGTAGCTTATATATGGGGAATACAAAATAAATACAGTGTTACTTACATGAGACATTCCAAACTGAGCGGCTATGTTGAACACTCTGGCAGACAATGGATTCACTTCTAAGGCATCATTGAACACCTGCCACATAAAATTACTTTTCATTACAATAAAGAGGTAACAAAAGGAGATAAGTTGTTAGTTTAGCTCTGGTTTTAACAGTATTTTAGTCAAATATCAACTAGCAGAAACTTAACGAAATTCCCTGGATTCTACACCAGAACTAGCTAATTTCCTTAACCTTTCAAATTCTTCGAAAAGTGAAATAGCTGTGAAGAATAATTTGCACAGACTTAAAATGGTCTCTGAAATATATATTCTATGCTATGCATTTGGCTTTATCCTGCAAAAACATTTGTAGAGCAAATACTGCCGAGTTATTCAGACAGACTTTTCATTGGATAATTGTGACGTTTTATAAACTATATATAAAACTGCTATCAATATATGAAGTAAATTCCTTTTCTCTCTCTCCGTTACATAAAGATTGGTATATTATAAATCCATGATAAAGGTTCTTGACAGGTTATATGGCCGTATATACACAGTTGTTTGCAATATAACCTTTGCCAAGCACCTTGGGTTATATATGCAAATAACCATTTATATAGGGTCATATTTTCTGTCAAAATCTTATAACTAATAATATAATTAATTTTTTGCTGTGTTACTTACAATATTATCAACAATAACTAAATAACATATTTTTACCCACCTGAATAGTGGCATCTATATCACCATTCTCAGCATATAGATTAGCTACAATAAGCCAGATATCTATCAGAGATTGATCCTTCTGTAACAAATCTCTACATACAGACAATATCTCCTCCAATCTGGTAATATAACAAACATGTAAGGTAGAAAGTGTTGATCAAATTGAGGAGTAATATACATAATGGCCTGAGCAAACTGGATTAAGATTTGTGACAGATGTTTTTAATGTTTATTGGGTGCTAACGGAAGATCTTTTAAGGCAGCATTTTTTTATTTCACATTTCTATGGCTACATAAATACTACCGAAAAATGCTGATTCCCGACCTTTCATTTAAAGAGAAAAACTTTGGACATGGATATGTTTTTAAAGTATGATCCTTATTTTAATGCATCAAAATCAAGTTTATTTTGTACTATAATGATTCAATATAAATCTAATATAAACAAGATGATGGCCCTGAGGTCGCTCACCTGTATATAGGCCCCCGAAGCGGGGCCAGTTTAAACCCCAGGGCTTTTATTTGAACAAACTTTGAATTAAGACACCCATTAGAAGATGTTTCATGATGTTAAGTTTTTGCTATACACATATAAGGAAAAACAATGACCTCCCCCCCTGGCAGAGTTAATTTTAACCCAAGGGCTTTTATTTGTACAAACTTGGTAGACACCCATAAAAAGATGTTTCATGCTAAACATCTAAGCTTTAGCTCATTGGGTTTTTTAAAAGAAGATTTTTTAAGGTTTTACTATACACATATAGTTAAAAACAATGATACCCCTGGGGCTGGGCCAGTTTTGACCCCAGGGCTTTTATTTGAACAAACTTTGTAGACACTTATTAGAAGATGTTTCATGCTTAATATCTAAACTCTAGCTATTTGGGTTTTTTCAAAGAAGATTTTTTAAGTTTTTGCTATACACATATAAGGAAATCAATGACCCCCGGGGCGGGGCCAATTTTGACCCCAGGGCTTTAATTTGACAAACTTTGTAGACACTCACTAGAAGATGTTTCATGCTTAATATCTAAACTCTAGCTATTTGGGATTTTTTCAAAGAAGGTTTTTTAAGTTTTTGCTATACACATATAAGGAAAATCAATGACCCCCGGGGCGGGGCCAATTTTGACCCCAGGGCTTTTATTTAAACAAACTTAGTAGACAGCCATTAGAACATGTTTCATGCTAAATATCTTAGCTCTAGCTCTTTGAGTTCTTTAAAAGAAGATTTTTTAAGTTTTTACTATATGCATATAGGGAAAATCAATGACCCCCCTGGTGCGGGGCCAATTTTGACCCCAGGGCTTTTATTTAAACAAACTTAGTAGACAGCCATTAGAACATGTTTCATGCTAAATATCTTAGCTCTAGCTCTTTGAGTTCTTTAAAAGAAGATTTTTTAAGTTTTTACTATATGCATATAGGGAAAATCAATGACCCCCTGGGGCGGGGCCAATTTTGACCCCCGGGCTTTTATTTGAACAAACTTGGTAGACACTCATTAGAAGATGTTTCATGCCAAATATCTAAGCTCTAGCTCTTTGGGTTCTTTAAAAGAAGATTTTTTAAGTTTTTACTATATGCATATAGGGAAAATCAATGACCCCCTGGTGCGGGGCCAATTTTGACCCCAGGGCTTTTATTTGAACAAACTTGGTAGACACTCATTAGAAGATGTTTCATGCCAAATATCTAAGCTCTAGCTCTTATGGTTCTTTAAAAGAAGATATTTAAAGTTTTTTCTTTCGGTTGCCATGGCAACCAGAGTTCTGCATGGAATTAAATTCTTTGAACAATTTCTAAAGGTGACCACCAAAGGGACATTCCTGTGAAGTTTGGATGAAATTGGCTTAGTGGTTTATGAGGAGATGTCATTTGAAGCAAAAGTTTACGGACAGACGGATGCCGGACGAAAAGCGATCACAAAAGCTCACCCTGTCGGTTTGTGACAGGTGAGCTAAAAATAAAATTCATGTGATTAGATTTGTTTTATTTATTTATAACAAATATTTAAACTGTTAAAGTACCTATGTTTATTTGCAATGTTCCATCACACAGTTATGTATGCATCACACAGTTATGTATGTTAAGTCACAATGGTATGTAGATGGTATTTAAATTTTAATTTTCTTTGAGACTGTATTGAGAGACTCCCTGTCATATGTGACCTTTTTCTGAAGGTCCCTTGGAAAGTCACATATGACAGTCTCGACTGTACTGTCCATTTATTGAGTACAGTAAGTTACAACAATACTGAATACACAAAATTAAAACAGCATTGAGTGCTTTAAATGTGTATTTTTATCCTTTACCTGATCTTTTTGCAAATTTAAAGGGCTAGTGATGAATCTGGAACTATCCATTGTTAATGTAAAGGGTTTTCAAATGTAATAAGTACAATGGGCACAGCTTAATGCTTATCAAATGATCAAAATTTTAATATTAAATCTCCATAAACTGTTGAAAATAACATACACATGTACAAAGAAGATTCTCAATAAACACATTAAAACATTTTATTAGATTTATCAAAACTAAAACAAACTACACCAAATAAAGAACCCTAGAATTACTATAACGACCTTCTTTGTAATAAAAAAACCACATACCGATTTTGGCACTGCAGGAGCAGTATGATATTTTTATACAATATAAGGCCTTCCTTGAGCGAGGTTGGACGTTTTGATTCCTCATTTGTTATACACACACTAACAGCTTCTTGTAGAAGCGCCATCTGCTGGTCCCTAGTAAAACCACCACTAGGTGGCCGCTTCCATAGTAGCACCAGATCATTCTGAAATTACCAATATGTTTTTTACTATTAAATTCCATTATCCCTAACACTGCTAAATTTGTACAATAGACTTGCTCAATTTTGAATTTGGAACAGTTCATTACTGTTTTAAGGGGCTTAAATACCAAAAGTCTAAACCTGTGCATCAGGCAGTCTGTTCAAACTACCGAAATAACCAGGTTTGCCAGATTCCCTACAGCTGGCACAGGCATCTGATTATTGGCCTTTACCATTTAAAGAGTAAAAGACCTATCTTTATCCAGTCATGTATCAGGCAGCACAATTAATCTTGCAGACACCTTGCACATCCTTTGCCCTTTTATTATACAACAAGACATAGGTTTTTTTTAATATTATTCAACAAGACATAGGTTTTTTAAATCAGGCATAATATCAACTGAAAGTATTCTCTCTATACTGCTTTATCTGTGGGAAAATATAAATGTTTAAACATTTAATATGATGCAGTAACAACTGATAATTTTAACGT
Source organism: Ruditapes philippinarum (assembly GCF_026571515.1). Taxonomy (NCBI): domain Eukaryota; kingdom Metazoa; phylum Mollusca; class Bivalvia; order Venerida; family Veneridae; genus Ruditapes; species Ruditapes philippinarum. The sequence continues at coordinate 33,654 of NW_026853081.1, read as the reverse complement.
ATCATAATTTGAAAAGGAATATATGCTTGAAATTTGAATATCACATCAAACCTTGAATTCCACAAGAAAATAAATTATTCCATCCATATCTTACCTTGTTAATTATTTTCCCAGATAAATTACTATCCCACAATGCATCAGGTAAATGTTGCCATGACAACACATGTATATAACACAACCAAAGTATACAGCGATCCAGCACTGTAAGATTTGATTGACAAGAAGCTTTACCCTCACTCTTCACAAAATACCCCTGTAATATTAAAAATATGTCAGCTTTAATACATATAGCTTAACAACATAAATGAATGGTCACATGGCCGATTGGTTAACTAGTAATTTCAAGATCGCTAGCTGGATGGGTTCAAATCCAGTCAGGGGCAAGTGTTGTTTCCTTGAGCAAGAAACTTAACACTCATTGCTTAGTTCTGGTTGGTTCCAGGAACGGATTCGAAAGTTTGTCTATAAGCTTATAGCTTCCTACACAATCAAACTAAAATAAATTCTGTATAATCAAACATAAATGAGGAAAAGGAAGTGAAAACAGTTGTGTAAAACAGTGTAAAGCTATTCACTAATATAAATATACATCAAACTATTCACTACTCTAACAATTAACATAGATAAAACTATTCAATACTCACAAAATAGGCTAATAAAGGCATTGACTCAATTACAAGAACAAGCCAAAGTATACATTTTGATGTAAAGATTTTTTTTCCACTTCATATAGTAGCTGAGACAAACTGATAATTCAACATTTATTAAGTGTTTTCAGAGAGGAAAAAGCCTTCAAGAAATATACTTGTTTGTATTTTACCTGTAATATATTTTTGGAATACTGTAGTTTTCCTGCCATGATAGATAGATGAGTTCTGTACAACATCACCTCCAGCAAATGATGTGATATGGTAGGACTGATATCATCTTTGGCTTGTATAGAACACAGGTATTCTATGATTTCACCGCAAACTTCATTACGGTCTGTGTATGATACCAGACTGTGTAGATACTGGAGGTAAACATAAATAAATATTTCATTATTTAGAAACGCTCACTGTCATGTCAACACTATCAACGTCACATGGTGAGGTTCAAACTTTTCCGGTGGAGGTAAACATTAGCTGCCCATCCAAGCATTGCTTCAGACACATAAACACATATAATTAACTACTGAAGTCGAACCACAGACTTTCCATAAGCTGCTGGACAGCTTCCTAACTTGAAAGATTTAAAAGTCCCTTTCGGGACTCCTACAGTGGCAATGACTTTGTCACTTTATGTAATGAACTTTTCCTGCCTTATCTCAGAAATTGTCATTTGTTAGTTTAATCATATTTTATTTGTCAATATAAATATACATATTACAGTTTACAATATATACTAAGCATAACAAAATTTAATATTCTTTCAAAATGGGATTAGAATGGAAGACAAAATCTTACAAAAGTCTTCTCTTTTTTGTTAACTTTATGAGGTTTCCATACAAATAAAACCCTACTAAAATTGAGCTGGCAATCAGATTGTATGAATGTACAGCCTGACCTGACTCCATACTGGATGCACTGGCAATTCAAGATTTTTGCTGACATATTACTGCTGTACCCTGGTGGCTAGTTAAAAAGATCACATATATAGAAGCTGAAATTTACTGTACCTTCCACCATATCTCAAAGCTGGGGGCATACTGTAGTGCCATCTGACAGAGATCGGAGAAGTCTGAGGCTTCTTTGTGCCGTGCATACAACGTTAAATACTCTAACCATAATACTGAACTGTCTTTGTTTGATTCTAGTCCTCTAGCTAAAACATTCAGAGCTTCCTCTAAACACGACTCTGATGATCTGTAAATATAATTAAACATCTGATAAGAGAGGTTATTTTCAGAGAAGAACTGTTGATTTTGTTAAAGAATGATCTTTGTAGAGATTAAAACCATATTTAAATGTGTTACGTTTAATAACTTCTCCCAGAAGAGAAAAATTCTGAGTCCCATTAGAATAAAACACTTCTGAGAAGTAATATATTGAAATGGAACAGTACTGCAAATAATTGGAGTGACTTTTTATAATATCATTACTTGAAAGTTTAAAAATAAAGCACCTATTGAGGCTCATTCAATACATTGCCCTTTTTGATTTATTAAAATGTGTGTTACTAACAAAACTATAATTTGTCAATATATTGTCTACAAACTTACAAAACCAGTTCATATACTTATTAAACAAATTTCAAATGTATATATCCAGTGCCTATAGGGTAAGCATTAACACTTACAGCTGAGAGCTATGTAGTTTATTGTGAGCAAGTTTCAGCCAAAGCTGTGTATCTGTCGGGGTGGCCAGCACTGCAGACTCCAGGTCTTGAACTTCTGACCCACCATCCTCGCTGAAGAAGTACCTTCGATCTTCACTCTGTATCACTGTATCTTCCGGTCGGGACTGGACCGGTGCAAGAAACTGGAATGCTGTAAAGGTATTAAATAAAGATTAGAAGACTTATAATTAAATATCATCTATAATTAAAGAATCATTATGCTAATTACCTACTCAACCATTTGTAACATTTCTAGGAAAGTGGCATTATTTCTTCAAGGGTTACATAAAATGGACTAATTTAAGATTTCTTTAATTAATTAGCATATTTAACCATTTTTTTTCCAGAAAAAAATGATTCAAATAGATGTGTGAAGCCAATGCCACACCCAACACTCACATTAAAATTTAGTAGAACTCTTTCCCTAATAAATTTCTATAATAGACCTGTCCTAAAACAAGAGGGCCATGATGGCCCTAGATCGCTCACCTGACTTATCAAACTCATCCAAACAATTACCTAGACAAGCATTCTGACCAAGTCTCATGACAGGTGAGTCAAAAATGTGACCACTACAGTATTAACAAGGATTATCCATATTTGAGCAGTGCGACCTAGTTTTTTACCCAGGTGACACATATTCAAACTTGACCTAGAAATCCTCAAAACAAACTTTCAGACCAATTTCCAGGATACTTGGATCAAAACAGTAGCAACTAGAGAGTTAACAAGATTTTTCTATTTTTAGCTCCAGTGACCTAGTTTCACATGCGATTTTGAACTCATCCAAGCAATTACCTAGACAAGCATCCTGACCAAGTTTGATGATAATTGAGTCGAAAATGTGACCACTAGAATGTTAACAAGGTTTTTCCATATTTGGGCGGTGTGACCTAGTTTTTCATCCAAGATGACCCATGTTCGATCTTGACTTAGAAATCATTAAAACAAACTTTCAGATCAATTAACAGAATATTTGGATCACAACAGTAGCCACTAGAGTGTTAACAAGATTTTTCTTTTTTTTAGCTCCTGTGACCTAGTTTTTCATCCGAGATGTCCCATGTTCGATTTATTCCCAGCAATGACCTAGACAAGTTTCTTGACCAAGTTTGATGACAATTGAGTCCAAATTGTGACTACTAGAGTGTTAACAAGGTTTTTCTATTTTTAGCTCCGGTGACCTACTTTTTCATCCGAGATGACACATGTTCAAACTCATCCGAGCTATCACCTAGACAAACATCTTGACCAAGTTTGATGATGACTGATGCAAAAATGTGACCGCTAGTGTGTTAACAAGGTTTTTCTACTTTTAGCTCCCGTGACCTACTTTTTCATCCGAGATGACCCATGTTCGAACTCATCCGAGCTATCACCTAGACAAGCATCTTGACCAAGTTTGATGATGATTGATGCAAAAATGTGACCGCTAGAGTGTTAACAAGGTTTTTCTATTTTTAGCTCCGGTGACCTACTTTTTCATCCGAGATGACCCATGTTCGAACTCATCCAAGCTATCAACTAGATAAGCATCCTGACCAAGTTTGATGATGATTGATGCAAAAATGTGACCGCTAGAGTGTTAACAAGGTTTTTCTATTTATAGCTCTTATGACCTAGTTTTTCATCCAAGATGACCCATATTCGAACTCATCCGAGCTATTATCTAAACAAGCATTCTGACCAAGTTTGATGATGATTGGTTCAAAAATGTGACCACTAGAGTGTTCACAAGGTTTTTCTATTTATAGCTCCTGTGACCTCCTTTTTTATCCGAGATGACCCATGTTCGAACTCATCCGAGCTATCACCTAGACAAACATCCTGACCAAGTTTGATGATGATTGGGTCAAAAATGTGACCTTTAGAGTGTTCACAAGGTTTTTCTATTTTTAGCTCTTGTGACCTAGTTTTTCATCCGAGATGAGCCATGTTCGAACTCATCCGAGCTTTCAACTAGATATGCATCCTGACCAAGTTTGATGATGATTGAGGCAAAAATGTGACCGCTAGAGTGTTCACAAGCAATTGTGGACGTATGACGGACGCCGGACATTCACCGATCCTAAAAGCTCACCCTGAGCAAGCTCAGGTGAGCTAAAAATTTGGAACAGACTATTGTTAAAAGAGAGTTATTTTTTTATCTAAATGATAAAATTCAGCAAATCAACAGTATACAGTCTTGTTAGACTGCCTAAATCTGTAGGCTGGAATGGCTTTTTCTTGCCAGGATTATCTACTGTTTACCCACGTGTCTTACATCCCACATGTAAGACCATTCGAGTGCTTTGAATGACGTCATTGCACATGCTTTTTATGAATTAATGGCGTTATTAGGATGACATCATTTTGCCATTATGAATGAAGTTGTTAATTTGTACATACTATAAGTAAAAGGTTTACAGAAATGAATATCTAGCCCTCTAGTAACTGTTTAGCAGAAACTCAGCAGAGTCTTGTTACCAAAGTAAACAGGTACCCTCGAGCTAGATATTTTGGTCTGTACATATAATATTGCTGACATAAGAAAATAATCATTTCCAAGAGCATTGACAAAATTATAGTCTTTTTACAGAAAATCTAGTACCTGTGTGTAGGGCTGGAAAAATGTACTTATCACCAAGGGCATTAACAGCAATTAATCTATTTCAACAGAGAATGTAAAAACTGTGTGTACGGCTGGAAAAATGTCCTACTAACCTTCATCATCTTTGGTGTGTTTAAATGTTGGACTTTCATCTTTAATATAAGATTTCTCATCCTGTCTAGGGCGGAACAATCTTGGTGTGTACAACATGGTGTGTGGTGCGACTATAAATAATAGAATAAATACACTGTCAAATATATCTATAAGATTATAATCTTATGAAGTTAGTATCAGCTTATAAATTACAGTTTCTGAATGACTTCTGTTTAGTTTTTCTAGTATCTCAAGCTTGAATAATGAAAAACTATCTCATTAATACAGGTACATTCTTACATGATGAACATAAATATTCAAACAAATTTAAGAAGGATATTTACTTAGTTACGCATTCACACTTACAGTGAATGCATTTTTGTTGTTTCTTATAAAGTAAATTAACTTAAAATTGGATCCAAAAATATATTTATCTTATTTATATTTTATTTATAAGGCACTGACAAAAATAAGCAAGTGAGTTATAGAAATTATTAAAATAGTTTAGATTGCAGTTTTAATTACTGCTACTTATAAATGTATAGCACACAATTATTAAGTATATATGAGATGAAAACCTGTTTGCATGCATCTATGCATACTACATAATGAACAGAGCTTCATAATGAATATATATTTATTTTGGTAATATACAAGGAAATGTATGCTAATACCCATTACCCTTGAACTTCAAAAGAATAAAATATTATTCTAACCCACCCCCAAACACACTAGGCCACACCTCCTTGTATGTACTTACAATGTTTGACATGGGCATTTATTTTATCCACTAGTATCAGGCACATTTGGTCTACAGTAAATCTTCCTTTCTTCTGTTTCAACATATCATCTACAAAATCCCCTGAAAATACCAAATATAAAGATATATAAATTAATTAACAGAAAAAATGTATTTAAACCTTAGCTTTTAGACCTTAGAACTTTATTAACATTTTTTCAATCAGCATTTCATAAAACTATCCAAATTATACATTTCTATTGCATCTATCAATATTTATATTCTTAATGGAAAATGTGCCCATTGTAGACCTATCCACTTTATGGAGTTTTACTGGTAGTTAAATCAAATCTGTCAAGAAAACAGACTATTTCCTTTTGCTTCTGCTTCATACCAAATCATGAGAAACTTAATTTAACATTCAGATTCTTTATTATATTTGAGCCGCGTCACGACAAAACCAACATAGTGCGTTTGCGACCAGCATGGATCCAGACCAGCCTGCGCATCCGCGCAGTCTGATCAGGATCCATGCTGTTCGCTATCAGTTTCTCTACTTGTTATAGAGTCTGTAAGCGAACAGCATGGATCCAGACCAGCCTGCGCATCCATGCAGGCTGGTCTGGATCCATGCTGTTCGCAAACCCATTATGTTGGTTTTGTCGTGACACGGCTCATATATTATATGAACTGAGGTATGATGTTGTATAACTTACCCATGACCTTCGAGATTTTTTTAGGAGGCGTATCTTTCTGTACACCTGCTATAGTGGGACAATATGCCACAATGTCCAGCAGGATCTCTCTGTCCAATGGTAAATACTGTTTCTGATGCTGTCTGAAATGGTGTAAAATCATAATATTAAAGGGCCTCCACTGAGGTTTTTTTTGACATGTCGGGACTGGAAATAATCTTTTGAGATTAGTGTTCCATTTGATGTAGGTCTAGACCAATAACTTGTGTGCAAAATTTCAGATCGTTCGCTTACTCTGCTTTTCCTGAATAATTATTCTACTTGAGAACAAATAATGCAAAATTGAAAAGCATTGCAACCCTCTTCAATCAAATCAGGCTTAAAAGAGCACAAAAATAAGGTTTTTAATTTATTTCTACAGACATTTGTTTATATTCTTATTTATCTCTTGCATATCTTTCTGTTTTAAGTGCCCAAGCTGATCTATGTTCAAAATATTTTTTTTATGTTTTTAGGCTTTTGGACCTTAGTGGAGTTCCTTTAATACATATGCCACTCAATGTAACAAATAGGATTTCAATGACCAAGTGTTTAAAGTTTCTGCCTTTCAAATTGAGACAGATTCTGGAATCTTTCATGTGATAAAACTATTCAGTTTACAGATGGTCAGAGATTATACTCAGGTGTACACTCATGTCTGAAATATTGTAGGGAGGAGCAGATGTTTAAATCCACCAGTAAAGCTGAACAATGGCCATCTGACCCTCAAAATTAGTTGCAAAAATTACTCAAGTCAGTGGCATTTATTATCATATATAGTAAATTTGAAATACATTCAGTTAGAAATGAATCTAAATGCATGTGAAAATATCAATTTCATTCTAACAACTGTCATATTATTAACAACAATCAGACACATATCATCACCTTAGTGCAGTAACAACTAGAACTGCCACTGTCATGGCTTGAAAACCCCCGCATACCACTTTGTCAGAATCAACAGTGACCATTGAGAGCTCAAAGACAACCTCCCTGCAAAATCTGAGGTTACTAAGCCAGTGCATTGCTAAGTTATGTATTCTTCATGCTTCAAATGTGAAAATGTCACTGCGGATAGGCATTCTTAAGCATTTGAGCAGACAAGCTTATTATAGTAAAATCCCTGTGACCTTGACCTTTGACACAGTCGCCTAAAAATCAAAAGGGGTCATCTACTAGTCACAAACAACCTCAATACCAAATATGAAAACTGTTGACCAAAGCCTTCTTGAACAATTGAGCGAACAAGCTTTTTTAAGTCAAGGCCCCTGTGACCTTTGACCTGGTGACCTCAAAATCAATAGGGGTCATCTACTAATCATGACTAACTTCCATGCCAAATATGAAGACTGTGGGCCAAAGGATTCTTAAGTTATTGGGCGGACAAGAAAAAAACCGACGGACGCCAGACGGCCGGACGGACAAGCTGATTCCAGTATACCCCCCTTACAACTTTGTTGTGCGGGGGTTTAATTAGTCACATAGTGTAGAAACAGGTTAACTCCTATTAAACTATATAAGGAGTTAACCTGTTACTGCATTAAGGTGGTATTATCCTATCCTTTATGCATTAAAATAAAATAATTAAGATATGCATGTAATGCAAAGAAGATGCTTCTTCCATAAATTTATGTCAAATGAATTTTAATTTCTTAAACGTCCTATTTTATTAACTTTGTAAAAAAAATATCAGATCGAAAACAACATACCCTTTACATTTTTCATCATTGCACGTTCCTTGAAGATCAAATCTACACAGTACAATTTTAGGTAAAAGTTTATTAGCCACACAACGTGAAGTCAAATTCTTACATGCTTTAGTCCGGAAATATGGGCTAAACCTGTAAATATAGAAAGGCATATAACAAATGTAATGAAAGCCACAAGATTTAAATATCAGACAATACATGATTTTTTTAATACAGTCTTTTAATTTTTTTATAAAATAAAATTTGTCGCAATAAATTTCACATTACTTTCTCTGTTTTGTATTTGGAACTTAAAACTTTGATCAAAGGCACCAATTTTTTCTGTCTGTAAAATAAGTGCTAAAATGCTTACACTTCATTGATATCATTTTCATTCTTATGAACACTATATATAATTTTTATTTTCTTTCTGATTTTATTAAATTGACTATGGTAAGGAATACTTGCTCTGAAATATAGAACAGTACCTGTATGATTTAAAATGGAGAAGTGGGCTTTTATACACAAAGTCAGAGATTTGATTGGAAGAACTGGATGTGCTTGTTTTGGCTGGTGCTTTATATGCATGTAAACACGATAACTGAAAAATAAGGAAACAAAAAGATGTTACACAAATACCACATTGAAAACAAAGTTTCTGAATTCTGATAATTTGACCTTGAAGGTTATTTCAGAATGAGTTATATTTCAATACAATTTAAATCAAGCTCTACAGGACAAGTAACATCTGTTTAAGTATAAAAAGCTCTAGCTGAAAGAATGTAAATGATACAATAACATGTCAATGTGAAGTCACATGTACTGGTTTAGCAGAAAGAGGGCTTTATCATAAATGTGCAAACATAAATATTTAAACAAAATAACTAATCTTGATAACTTCTTCTAATATAAGGAAAAGCTTTTAAGTAAACTATGCCTCAATCACACTACAAATCATTTTGAACCATTGTTTCTAAACAATTTTAAAGTCATAAAATGCAGGAATGTTTACAAATTTAATCTCTTCGTTACACAACTAGTATTCGATTTACAATATAACAATATGATTATTTTAAGAAACTTGTCTTGAGGCCGCATTCTTTTGAGCTAATTTATTTTGAAATCCTATCAATTTAGGCCAATTCAAGGCAAGCATGATTATATATATTTCATTTATAGAATGATCACACAATACAGGACCCTCAGCCATACCATTGAGGGAACATATCAAAGTAAGGACACTTCAGTATTAGAAAAATTATAACCATATTTATTTTAAATTATAACCATATTTATTTTAAATTATAATCATATATGACAAGTGCACCTGTCGCTGTTTTATACACAGGGCCGGATAATCCTGCTTAACTTTGTAACTGTCTGATGACAAATGAGAGAATGCCTTCAAATCATCATCTATACGCTGTTTCTGTAATACACAACAAATTTCATATCTTCATTTATACAATATAATAGAGATATATCAAAGAAAAATTCTAGTGATAAAGATGGTTGCTCAAAAATGCTGCTTTGATTCTATAAAAAAAATTTATCAACGGCAAAATGTCAGAAAAATCTCAAAAGATCTTAGAACCCACAGCAAACATAGCTAGTCCACGTGTATAGGTCTATCCCAGATATGTACAAACCAAAGATATATGAAATAAATAACTGAAGCGCTCAAGTACAATAGACAAATGAATGTACTTATTTAATATCTTTTTCTGACACCAGTACTAACAGCGACTATCATGCTCCTTTTTTTAATTTCAAAATTCAAACAATCAGTAAAACTCTAAACAAACAAAAAATTTCCCAATTACTCATCATGACATATAGTAAATTAAAGTTATACATACATATCATGTAGTTTTATCATTTTATAAACTAATGCAGACACAAAATGGGAATATTAGATAATATTATCACCTGAAGTTTAAGAATCCTCAGCAGATTTTTCCCTTCTGGTATGGAAATTTTAAATATATTATCATTTGTCTTCACGCATTTACTTTTTATCAATTCTTTTAACTTCAAATCACTTAGTACTTGGGGTTAAGTTTAGCAAAGACTAGTCTTTTAGTTTTATTTTCATTTTTCTTCATCGGTCAAGTCGATCGGATCCGATCCTAACTCAATCTTCTCCATCTTCAGCACGCTTTTACTCATTGCTAAATCTTTCTGTTCATTCTTAAGCCTCTCAGCCTTTTGTTTATCAATCTCAGCATGTTTTAACTTCATCTCCCCGAGTTTGATTTCGTTTCTTAGTTTCATTATCTTTAATCTTTTCTCTTCTTTTGCTTTCAGTATCTGTTCTCTTTTCTTCCGTTGCTGTTCTAACTCGATTTTCTTTTGTTTCTCCAGTAAAGCCTTCATCTCAAGTAAAGACTGTTTCTGTGTATGAATAGAGTTCATGTTTCTAGACTGTTTCACAGCTTCTGTGACCGGGGTGACAATCATGTTTCCTTTATTCTCAGAGTTTGGCACACGGTCATTGTCAAGAACATTGGTACTTTGTCCGATAGATGGGTTATTTATAGTAACAGTCATATTCTCTTTCATTGTATGCTTGCCAGCAGGTTTAGACTGTAAAATATATATGAAAGCATTTAGTCTTTGATATTTTAAATTTCATTTATTTAACACTATATTTATAACCTGAAGTCACTTAATTGATAGTGAAAACTTGGAATATATTTTCAGTTAAGTAACTTGTAAGCTACTATAACTATTAATTCAATAGTCTTCTGGATTTATCAGGCAATCATTCAGGTCATTCTACCACTAGGTTATGATTAAATGCTGATAACAAACAAGAACGAAGGCTGAAACCATCTCAACATAGGCAATTTTAAATATCTAACTTATTACTTAGATATCAAATATCAATAACTTTTGTTTTCGTTTCATAGCAGAACACTGGCGATCCATTTATAAACAATTAATACAACATCCAATTTTTTAGATAAACTGTTAAAATTTTAAAGAAACCTGTTCAGGGAAACAAAATGTTTAAAGCTCCAGTTAAAATGGGATGAAAGCAATTTTATATGCCAGGAAGTCAGCGACATTCACAAAATTTCTTTATAAAATATTTGTAAACAAGATATGTTTGTAAAACATGTATGCCCCCTATCAGCAGCCAATTAGTCATGTGATAAGGTTATTATGCATGACTTCTGACCCAGTGATCAAACAATTAATAAGGGTTATCAAGTATCTACTGGTCATGACCTTAACCTTTGACCCCTTGACCCAAAACTCAATAGGGGTCATCTGCTGGTCACGACCAATCATCATACAAAGTTTGAAGTTCCTAGGCCTAAGCGTTTTTAGTTAATTGATCGGAAACCGTTTTTACCTACAAGGTCAATGTGACCTTGACCTTTGACCCCTTGACCCAAAATCAACAGGTCATCTGCTGGTCATGACCAATCAACATACCAAGTTTGAAGTTCCTAGGCGTAAGGGTTCTTTAGTTATTGATCGGAAACCGTTTTAACATACAAGGTCAATGTGACCTTGACCTTTGACCCCAAAATCAATAGGGGTCATCTGCTGGTCATGACCAATCACCATGCCAAGTTTGAAGTTCCTAGGCCGAAGCGTTCTTTAGTTATTGATAAGAAACCGTTTTTACTTACAATGTCAATGTGACCTTGACCTTTGACCCCTTGATCCCAAAATCAATAGGGGTAATCTGCTGGTCATGACAAATCACCATACCAAGTTTGAAGTTCCTAGGCCTAAGCGTACTTAAGTTATTGATCAGAAACCGTTTTTACTTACAAGGTCAATGTGACCTTGACCTTTGACCCCTTGACCCAAAACTCAATAGGGGTCGTCTGCTGGATGACCAATCATCATACAAAGTTTGAAGTTCCTAGGCCTATGCGTTTTTAGTTAATTGATCGGAAACCGTTTTTACCTACAAGGTCAATGTGACCTTGACCTTTGACCCCTTGACCCCAAAATCAATAGGTCATCTGCTGGTCATGACCAATCACCATACCAAGTTTGAAGTTCCTAGGCCTAAGGGTTCTTAAGTTATTGATTGTAAAGCATTTTTACCCAAGAGGTCAATGTGACCTTGACCTTTGACCCCTTGACCCCAAAATCAAAAGGGGTCATCTACTGATCATGACCAATCACCATACCAAGTTTGAAGTTCCTAGGCCTTAAGGTTCTTTAGTTATTGATCGGAAACCGTTTTTGCTTACAAGGTCAATGTGACCTTGACCTTTGACCCCTTGACCCCAAAATCAATAGGGGTCATCTACTGATCATGACCAATCACCATACTAAGTTTGAAGTTCCTAGGCCTTAAGGTTCTTTAGTTATTGATCGGAAACAGTTTTTGCTTACAAGGTCAATGTGACCTTGACCTTTGACCCCTTGACCCCAAAATCAATAGGGGTCATCTACTGATCATGACCAATCACCATACCAAGTTTGAAGTTCCTAGGCCTTAAGGTTCTTTAGTTATTGATCGGAAACCGTTTTTGCTTACAAGGTCAATGTGACCTTGACCTTTGACCCCTTGACCCCAAAATTAATAGGGGTCATCTACTGGTCATGACCAATCACCATACCAAGTTTGAAGTTCCTAGGCCTAAGGGTTCTTTAGTTATCACTCGGAAACCATTTGGTCTACGGACTGACGGACCGACAGACCGACGGACCGAAAAGTGCAAAGCAATATACCCCCTTTTCTTCGAAATGGGGGCATAATTAAAATGGTAAGCGTGTCAATTTTTCTCACCACTATGGGTCTGTTCTCTAATTGTGAATTGACTAGAGGTAGATTTGTAGATTGTACGACACGTTTTCGAACAGACTGAGGAGCACCAATCTTATATTCTGCACCGTGTAACTCACGCCCAGCTTCTATCAAACCCTTCTGTAGAGTCTCGTACTCAGTCTTCTTCTTTAACAGTCGGTCTTTAACCAACCTTGCCTTAAATATGAACAACAAAATCATTGCTTTTATGTCATGAACCTCAATTTGTTTGGGACTGATCAAATGCAAACATATCCTTGAAAACTTTGTTCATTTGTTTATAAACATAATTATTTGACTATAAAAAATTGAACATAACCCTTTACAATAAGTGAATAAGCAACACATATGCAACATTTTATTCCCAATATAACCATTGTATGCCTTTAGCAGTAGGTTTACGAATATATTCCTACAAAGAAATGTCCAAATATAATGTAAGACTTTGAATCTGTAGAGGATAGACAACGATGAAAAATTCTTTAAGTTGATTTTTTTGCGAGATTTAAGTTGCACCCTTGCTGTAACTTCATTGGTGTAGGAATACCACAAATGCAGCTATGTATTTTTTTAGGCACCCAAGAAGAACCACTGACATTATGTATGCCAGCTGGATGGCTTAACAAATTTCATATACTTAAATTAACAAGAATTCATAATGACTAAAAGAATGACACCAACCTGTTTTTTGGCTTTCTCCAGATTGTCTTTATTTGCAGTGGCAACTTTCTCGGCAGCTGCTAATTGTTCCGTTAACTGTTTAACCTTTGCTTCAGATATCTTTACATTCTGTAGATACTTAGATGCCTGGTTCACTAGAGTCTTCAATAAAGTTTGGTCTTTTGTAATACTTTCACTGAAATATATATGTAATATCATCATTAAAAAGTTTTTGTCATAATCAACTAATAATAATAATAATCTCTAATACAGTAAACTCCTTTCATAATGATATTCAGACGGACCGCTGAATTTATATCATTATATCCGGATATCATTATCCTAGAGGCAATCAAGTACAAAAACATGAGTCCCGACTGCGACATTAGCAATAAGTGGAGTTTACTGTATACTAAATGGGTTGAGAAATCATTTATGAACACTGTTATGTAAACATGTTTATAGTACTAAATTTGTATAGGAATTATTTAAGAAAACTGTTTTTTTTATACATTTTAAAGTAAGAATTTAAGTCTCTCACATAAATGTCATATGGCAGATAACCTGTCAAACTGTCAATCTGTTAGACTTATTATGTTACCCATTTAAGTTGTGTATATTAGCTATTTGTAGATCTACTTGTGCCTAAGCTCTGATAAAATCTGCTTATAATCTATTTTGTGTTTTCTGTGCCTGAGATAATTGCACATGTTGGAAAAAAGAACACAATTATAAAACAACTTATTTTTTAATCAATATAAAACATTAAGGTAATTGTTTAGCCCTTGTACAAACTACATAGCTAACAGTTGTTAACTGAAAATGAACTATATATTATAAATTATTATATTTATTCTGATTATGTCTGGGCTAAAATTTCCAAGGAAGTACAGACCTTTGTTTGAGAAGATTAATTTCCTCCTGTCTGACTCTAGACATCAACGCCTGTCTCCTCTTCATCTCTAATACTTTCTCTGTGTCAACTTTCTTTGGTGACTGACCTCCAGTTGTCTGGAAATAACACAATTTATTTCAATATACCTTGCCACTCAAGTAACAAATCTAAATGTAAAAAATATATGATATTGAATTTCATCAAGCTAGTAACTAGAGTTTTCCATTACACAATCTTGTTAATAAAAATACCTCTGTTGAGCGTCTAGCCTCCTTTAGGAATGAATCAAGTCCACCCAGTAGTTTTTGTACACCAGATGGCGCTGTTTGTAACTTTTCTTCCTCCTCATCTGAAGAGTCCTCTCCAAGGTTGATAATCACTGGCTTATGAATCGGCAGATTCTACAATATCAATTTTTATATTCAAAACATAATGACAAGTCACTCTTTCAGTGTAATATCAAATTGCTCTTAAGGAAAAGTAAAATACACCTTGAAAATTTAATGTTTAAATAATAACATGTTCATAAAACACAATGCTCCTGTTTCAGTCACATCATATTTTTTAAGTCAATCATTTTGGAGTCATGCTCAGTTTTTTTTAAATGTTAGAGTAAAACCCATCTTTTTCTAAATGAATAAAAGATGGTATGGCAAAGGTTTAAGTTGTTTTCATACATGATAAAAGCAATAACCATCCTCTGCTTTGATCTGGTGACAAAAAAAATCCTGCAAATTCAACTTACTGCCATATGAATTCTACTGTAAGCTTGTTTCTGTGGGATTGGTTTAGCTGGTCTAACTACTGTAACTGAGCTAGGAGACTGGCTTCTTGATAGAGAACTATCACTTCTACTGGCATCCTGAAATTCAAAAGAAATGACAATGTTGTTAACTGTTGAAATTCCCTTATAAATAATCATATCTTTGAAAATAACTATTAAGACTATATGGTAGAGTACTTTGTTTTACAATTTGTCTTTAAAAAAATAGATATAATGAATTTTCAAAATAACTTAGCCGCAGACTTGTGAAATCATTTAAAGAATTAAAATACATGTAGTTCATTACATCAAGAAATTTCCTTTTCAACTTTTTTTTATTCTTAACAAATCCCTCAAATGTTAATAAGTTGATTTTCAAATCAGTTTAAATAGAGCTATTTGATTCATTCAAATCCTTTTCCTATTTGTTAAATGACCTTTATCACTTAAAACAACAAACTTAAATAGACCAATGACACTGTGTTTTTTTAAGAATCAGGGAAAAAAGTGATCCCTCAGAAGCATTAAAATCTGCAAAATTACATGAAAATTGCAGACTTGGTTTGACTGAGTCTGTACATGAAGGATAATGAAAAAGTGCAACATCCCTCATGCCGTCTGGCACCCAACTTTTTAAGAAAATGTCAAAATACAACGTTTATATAAAAAGTTATATATACAAACCTCAAGCAGTTTTTGTTTCTCTTTCATTTTTTTCATCATAGACTGTAACAAATGTGCTCTAAGCATGGCTTCTTCTTCTTCCCCATCATCTTCTTCTTCAGTAACAACCTCTGGTACCGCCAGGGGGCGCCTTTCGTTACAATTCCTGTAGTGTCGTCTGCTAAATTACCAAACTCTCCACTCCTATCTAAATTTACAACTTCCTTATTTCTAGAATTCCAGCTGTCTGGTATTGTTGTTGGACTGTATCCAGCTAATTTAAACAGACGTGACTCCGACATACCATGATGACTGACGTCGTGATTTATTTCTATGTTTCCGCGGAGACGATAATCCTGATCCTCATGACCATTTAAGTCATTGTTACTGTTATTAAAGTTTAAATTAGCCATATACTGTTGATTAGGCTGGAATGTGTTTGTCATTGGTAAATTATTCATGAATTGAATCTGATCATGTGACTCACTATCGCCCTCTGGTGGAGGCGGAGGTAGACTCTCTGTTGGTAACGGTGGAGGGAACACGCTGGAAGAGGTGGGGAGTCTGATGGAGGTAATGGCGGATTTGGTGGCGGTTCACACGGCAACGGTGGAGGTGGCGGGGGCGGCAGAATGTCTCTTAACCCGCTCATCTGATCGGGAACCATTTGTAGGGAATGTTGATCCACAAACTGGTAGGGTCTACTAATATCTTGAAACATGGCCGTGTTATATGGCATCATAGAAACGTGTGAATCGGAGAATGAGATCAAAGGCGCGGGAGGATATTGCTGTGGTTGAGAGGCTGACGCATGTATAGCAGTATCGGAGAATGACGGACCTTGTATAGACCAGCCCATAGCAGGATCATACCCTTCATAAGTCGGTTGCATTGTCTGAAAAATTGAATAACATATCTTTCTTTTCTTACACTGACATACTTTATTAGTTAAAACAGGGCCGGCAAAATCTTATATTGCCATACTTATATGTACTGACTGAAGCATTTGTTTACGTGTCTGTTTAAAATCTTATAAATTTAATTCTTGAAAAAATTCACCTCTCTATACAGGCTGTCAGACAATCTGGGCAAAACAGACAATTGACTTTGCCACTTCTGGTGGAAAGAAGTTAAACCATTTGAAATGTCCAATACGTTGTACAGGGATTGCAATATAAAAACTTGGCAAAAACAGTATAGCCTTGTTGACTGCAATGTTCTAAATATTGACTCAGCTTTAAGCTGTTGACATAATCCTTCAATTATTGCCAAAAACTCTCAAGACAGTCAACTGAAATCTACACATTCACATCATAATAAATGTTATATTTTCCTTTTTTATTCTTTGGTTGTCTGAACAATGCTTTTGATTTGTGTATAACATGATACAGGACCGGTTCTTTGACAACTAAATTACAATTAATTTACTACCTCGCTATAAACGGTATAAAATGAAAGGATTAATAGAAGGCATAAGGCTGGGACACAGTAGAATGTACGTTATAAGCGGAACCGGGTAAAAACCGATCTCATTATAAGTGTAGTAGACCGTATATAATGATACATTTCTTCCACATTAAGCAAATCTTGGAATGCTATATAAGAAATTGTTAAAATTTTTTTAATAATTTGTATTGCATTTGTATTACCATATACATGGGTTGCATAGCATTGTAGAAATCCGGTTCAAACTGCAATTCTTCAACTGGGTTAACAGGAGCTGTAACATAAGAAATCCCCAATTCACCATTTTATGAATTCCATATTTATATTACAAAATTTTCCGCAGCAAGTTGACCATGAATGAGTCTGTGATATTATTCAACAATTGAGTTGGTTATCAATTAGCTTTGTCAAAATAAAATCACTAAAAAGCATTCAAGTAGAATACAGGCATGTCACAAAGCTCAACTCTAAAGGACCTCTATCGCTAAATGGCTAAGGCAACTGTTTCTTAATCATTTGCCTATCACTCTAGTTGGTTCTATTTTCAAATCCCACTCGGGGGCTATGAATTCTTGCATGTGATGAAACTGTCTACCTTGCATGCTAAAGATAAGTGGTTCAACTCATAGAGACAACTTATGCCTGACAAAATGGATGGTAGAGTTCCTTCGGCCTTTCTCCAACAGTGAAGCTTAAAATTTGCTATAGATGACCATATATCAAGTCATTACATTGATTTCTATTGCATGAACTCAAAAGGGTCTTGACAAGTTTTTACTTCATTTGAAATTTAAATATTAAAATTGAAAACATGATAAATAGAATACCAAACAAGTGTCTGATATTTTAAATTTTATCAGACTCAGCATGAAAAAATGAAGTGCTCGGCAGAGCCTTGCCCTACTTTATTTTCTTAACCTCTCCTGATAAATTTTGTAATATTGGACTCTAGCATAGTATTCTCTATTTTTATGTTGGTAAGACTTCAAATCAAAACCCCTATTAAACAAAAAGTAGCAGAATTTGATCACTTTCTTCGAAAAATACAATTTCAATATTTTGCAGATAGAGATATAATAGCATAAGAAGATATATTATTAGTTATAAAGATTGTTGACAGGTTATATGGCCCTATATAAATGGCTGTTTGTAAATATAACCCGAGCCACTAGGCGAGGGTTATATTGGAAACAGCCGTTTATACACGGCCATATTACCTATAAACAATCTTTATAACAAATTTATAATACAGCAAACATCATTTTTTAGAGAAAAAAGTAAGATTTCTTCATGAATCGACAACAGCCGTGGGTATAAAACTATATTAAAGTCATGATTATCCAATGAAAAGCGACGTTACAATCGTGCAGTATTATAAAAGTATATATACCAGCAGGGGTTGATTCCGGATCACTGTCTATATCCATCTCTACCTCTTCATAATTGTCATGTGTGGGCTCTGAATCGACACCCTCTATAGTCTTTGAGCTCACCTTGATTAAACAAGAATACAATGTTTAAGTGAAGAACATAAAAGAAATTTTATATTGAAACATTTTATATAGCTTCAAATCATGAAACTGACTTTTTCTATTACCATTTATGGGTTTATATTAATTTACAATAAAACATACTTATAAGTTACATTGAAGATAAAAAAAGTAGTTTTTAGATTTAAAGCACTTGTTTGTCAAGCTTTACTCAAGAGGAAAAATGAACACCAATTCCTTTCCTTATAAAGCTTACAAAAAGTCTCTGGAAATTTACTAGAATTTGAAGCATGTAGCTAGAATTGAATTTTAAATGCCTCTTAAAAAGATGCAAATATCATGAAATACAAAATTTTAAATAGATAATATGCACCCAAAAAACTTAAAGGCCCAAAAATGAGTTCATCTTGATAAAAGTTATTATACTTTTAACAATTTCTTCACCTTATAACTAACAATGTGTTCCAAACGTAATAGACAGTAGATACATGTACAAATACAAAAATTCCATCAAACAGAATAGATACAGCTAAAATTAAAGCTGCATGCCTCCAGATGAGTCAAAATATTTCAATAAAATCAAACTTGAGAAATATGTACTACGATTTTAGGAAAAGTAAAATGATTCAAGATTCAAGTAATATTTTACATGTTATGTGCGGTTAATGACTGATTTTTCGGTATTTACAAGTATATTTCTACTGCGTTACTAACGCAGTAAGGGCTATTTATGCATATTTTGACCACTTTTTGGTAATTTACGTGGGTTGTAAGTGCCATTGATAATGTGTAAATTGCTTCCTTTTGGTTATTTCACAATATTATACATTCAAATACATTTTCAAAATTTTCATGAAAATTAGCATGAATCTGGAGGCGTGCTGCTTTAAGATACATTCAAAAACAACTACCTTCACATCCAAGGCTCTTTTCTCCGACTCTTTCGACAGATTTTTATCGAGCATAGACAGAAGTCTAGCAATTTTTTCCTCCGGGTCATCAAGACTAAGTATTTTCTGTATATCATTTGAATCTGCTAGATAACTTCTTTTGTCTGACGAGTTACGTCGAGTGACCGGTCTTTCCTCTTTGCTGCTCAACCGTAATCTTCCAGTACTAATACTTGACCTAGAAGGGTAGCTATTTTGTCTAGTTCTAGTATATGGAATGGGTTTTCTTGGTGTTCTGTCATCTATTTTATAAGGTCTACGTGAAGTAAATGAGCTTGTTTTGTAAGATCGTAAAGCAGGTGTCCGTGCTCGTAGAAACCTGGAGTGTCTTTGAGTCCTTGCTGAAAATTCCAAAGAGTACAATAAGGTAAATATCCTATAAAAAAAAAATTACTTGAGTATGATTTACAAGCAATTTTAAAGTATCATCTACATAAAGTTTATCATATAACAGAAATGAAATCAGGTATAGAATAATTTAAGAAGGAACACATTTGATCAATATGAAAAGAGAGCAAGAATAAATTTATATTTTAACATCAACATTCTAATTTTCGGAAGAGTGTAAATGGGTTACTCAAAATTTACTGCCTTCATATGATGGGATTATAAAATCTGTAATAAGTTATTACAAATGAGCATCAAGTAAGAGGCAATATTATTTTTATGTTTAAGCCAAACTAGACAACAATGTTATGATGAAACTTAACTTTCAATTCACACAAGCTTACCTATTTAATGAATCAATAATGTTATTATATAAATTGCAAAAGAAATCAATGCAGTTTGTTACCATCATTTTTGCTTTTGTTCCTGTTCTGTGATTTTGACAAACCATCTCTATTAGAAGGTCTTTGAAATGTTTTAGGTGATGATTTTTCACGAGATGTTCTTCTTGTGGTTTTACTTGATTCATCACTTGCCTAAAATTAAAAATGACAAAAAGATTAATTCTTGCCCTGAAAATTGACACTGCCCTGGCAACAGATGGACTATGAATAGAGCTCATTAAAGGTCCACAAATCTCCCTTACTATCCCTCATGTATGGAGCTCATAAAAGATCCACAACTCACCTTTACTATCCCTCATGTATGGAGCTCATTAAAGGTCCACAACTCACCTTTACTATCCCTCATGTATGAAGCTCATAAAAGATCCACAACTCACCTTTACTATCCCTCATGTATGGAGCTCATTAAAGGTGCACAACTCACCTTTACTATCCCTCATGTATGAAGCTCATAAAAGATCCACAACTCACCTTTACTATCCCTCATGTATGGAGCTCATTAAAGGTGCACAACTCACCTTTACTATCCCTCATGTATGAAGCTCATAAAAGATCCACAACTCACCTTTACTGTCCCTCATGTATGGAGCTCATTAAAGGTCCACAACTCACCTTTACTATCCCTTATAAATGAAGCTCATTAAAGGTCCACAAATCTCCCTTACTATCCCTCATGTATGGAGCTCATAAAAGATCCACAACTCACCTTTACTATCCCTCATGTATGGAGCTCATTAAAGGTCCACAACTCACCTTTACTATCCCTCATGTATGGAGCTCATTAAAGGTCCACAACTCACCTTTACTATCCCTCATGTAAGGAGCTCATAAAAGATCCACAACTCACCTTTACTATCCCTCATGTATGAAGCTCATAAAAGATCCACAACTCACCTTTACTAATCCTCATGTATGAAGCTCATAAAAGATCCACAACTCACCTTTACTATCCCTCATGTATGGAGCTCATTAAAGGTCCACAACTCACCTTTACTATCCCTCATGTATGGAGCTCATTAAAGGTCCACAACTCACCTTTACTATCCCTCATGTATGAAGCTCATAAAAAGATCCACAACGCATCCTTACTATCCCTCATGTATGGAGCTCATTAAAGATCTACAATACACCCTTACTTTCCCTCATGTATGGAGCTCATAAAAGGTCCACAACTCACCTTTTACTATCCCTCATGTATGAAGCTCATAAAAGATCCACAAATCTCCCTTACTATCCCTCATGTATGGAGCTCATAAAAGATCCACAACTCACTTTTACTATCCCTCATGTATGGAGCTCATTAAAGGTCCACAAATCTCCCTTACTATCCCTCATGTATGAAGCTCATAAAAGATCCACAACTCACCTTTACTATTCCTCATGTATGGAGCTCATTAAAGATCCACAAATCTCCCTTACTATCCCTCATGTATGGAGCTCATAAAAGATCCACAACTCACCTTTACTATCCCTCATGTATGGAGCTCATAAAAGGTCCACAAATCTCCCTTACTATCCCTCATGTATGGAGCTCATAAAAGATCCACAAATCTCCCTTACTATCCCTCATGTATGGAGCTCATAAAAGATCCACAACTCACCTTTACTATCCCTCATGTATGAAGCTCATAAAAGATCCACAACTCACCTTTACTATCCCTCATGTATGAAGCTCATAAAAGATCCACAACTCACCTTTAGGCCATTATTTTTTGATATTTGGGTTTACTGACCCGCCGCATACATTTTTTGGGAAAATGAAAAAAAAAAAATCTGCCCCGAAAAAAAAGTACTCAAAATATGCGCCAATCAAATTTAGATCTAAATGTTCTATTGGAGATTTATAGAAGTCCAACTTATTACTTATTAGACTTGTCAAAGAAACGTCGAGATAATTTTTGACGGCGATGTTTTTTGCATGAAGAAAAATGTCTGCAAAATGAGTTAAACCATTCTCGCCAAATTAATTAGGTTAATATCTATATATTTAAAATATAATTCATGTATGTATGTATAAAATCATATGTTTTGAAGGTCCAATTGTGTAGAAATGTCAAAGAAAACAACTACAAAAAAAAAAAAAAAAGCCAAAATACGCAAGTTATCACTTTCATGGATACAGCGAGAGAAATCTTATTCAATGAGAATCAGATTAAATTAAATTTAAAAAGAAATATAGTGACAAGATCACTATTTACAGATTTAACAAAAACAATAGTCTTTAAAAGGAGATTAGATACGGGTTTCCTTTCAAACAAAATTAAATGCACTTACTATTAATAATTTACATGTCAGTAATTGACCGCTAATTTTCCGATAGAAATATTTTTCAACTTGATTATGTCTATGTCTCTGACTTGGACAATAATTTAACATGTGTAATCTTTTCTTGTCAGGCTTTTAAACTTCTGTTATATAAATAAATGAGTGCAAGTCAGTTGAGTTTCGGCACCTTTGATGATTCGGATTAAACAACTGGGACTACATGTGTGTGAACATCAAAGATTTACCGACTCTTTTGAAGGGTCGGCGAGGTCATCTCGTGTGTATATTAAATAATAGCAACATGATATTTTATCAATTTGTGGATGCTATTTTGTTGTTTTGTGTATTTATAAGCACTGTGGAATTTAGACAGTCGGTCATTTAATTTCTCTCGTAAGTACAACATATGCATCACATTTATCAGAATGGGAATGGACTAATCATAAGAGAAGGGATACTTATAAAGTATCTCACCATCCAGACATGAAGATAATTATGAAAACTTTTTTCTTTTCCCTTTTTTTTTTTTTCCCTCCTCCGACCCTACCTTTTTTTGGAAAAAATCAGTAAACCAAAATATAAAAAAAAAATGGCCTTACTATCCCTCATGTATGGAGCTCATAAAAGATCCACAACTCACCTTTACTATCCCTCATGTATGGAGCTCATAAAAGATCCACAACTCACCTTTACTATCCCTCATGTATGAAGCTCATAAAAGATCCACAACTCACCTTTACTATCCCTCATGTATGGAGCTCATAAAAGATCCACAACTCACCTTTACTATCCCTCATGTATGAAGCTCATAAAAGATCCACAACTCACTTTACTATCCCTCATGTATGGAGCTCATAAAAGATCCACAACTCACCTTTACTATCCCTCATGTATGAAGCTCATAAAAGATCCACAACTCACCTTTACTATCCCTCATGTATGGAGCTCATAAAAGATCCACAACTCACCTTTACTATCCCTCATATATGAAGCTCATAAAAGATCCACAACTCACCTTTACTATCCCTCATGTAAGGAGCTCATAAAAGATCCACCTATTTTCCTTACTATCAATTCATGTATGGAGCTCATAAAAGATCCACAACTCACCCTTACTATCCTTCATGTATGGAGCTCATAAAAGTTCCACAACTCACCTTTACTATCCCTCCGTGCGAGGAGTTCTCACTTTCCTCAGTTTCACCATCTTCCCTCGCCTCAGCTAATAATGAAGCTAGGGCATTACGACGTAACTCTAACAGATCTAATTCATCATCAAATTCCTCATCTTGGACCTCTACATCACCAATATCTTCTTTTGTCTCTTCTGCAAATAAAAACATTTTGAAAATATTCATGATAAAGTATATGTTAAAAGCCTGAATTATAGATCTGAACTACTGAAATTTAATTTTCGTAAATAAATTTTATTTTTAGAAGTGTCTTGTACCATTCTATATTGATCATGGTAAAAATTTGCTGACTATATCATCAGTTTATGCAGCTACAAAATGTTGAATTTTTTTTCGATGACCAATAATTATATATCAACTGCTTGGTGCGTAAGGGTTGTAACTCCATCTATTTATCATATGGGTTACAACCCTTTTGCACTAAGCCAGCTTATTATGTTTAAAGATCTGAAATCTTGAACTTCAATTTGATTTTCTTAAATCAATTTTAATTTTAGGAGTGTCTTGTACAATTCTATATTATTTTTGGTAAAACTTTGCTGACTATATGAGATCATCAGTATATGTAGCTAAAACATGTATAATATTGCAAACCAATATTCAACCTTAACTTTATTAACAAAATTATTTTTACAAATTAAAGTAAAACATAAGCTGATTTAAAGTAATGTAGTTTGTAAAATGTCTGTTTTTAAGAATAAAGATTTTTAAGAAATACCTTTATATTTTCCACTTGTTTCTCTAATACAGATTCTGCAGTATCACCAATTACTTGTTCAGATGACAATCTTTTATTCTCAACCGATGCAGTAGCGGCTGTCAATGTACATATAAAACTAATAACAGCATCTACAACTACATAATACATTAGCTGACATTGTTAAAATATAATTTAAATTATAAATATCATTTTTTTTATCTAGTCTAGCAGCTTCAAATGTGTGGTTACAGGATGTGACTGTGGGACTGTATCTTTAGACTGGCATCCTATGTATATCTCTAAGGACTACTTTCTTTATAGCCTGTAAGCCAATTAAATTAATATCATGCTTTTCTTACATGTAGCCTGAATGTTTAACCCATTACTTCATATACACGCCTTTTAACGCCTTTTTCACCCCCCCCCCCTTTTTGTTGTCTCAAATGATGAAAAAATGCCTTATTTAGGCCCCAAATACTTGTTCTTGTTTGAGAAATGTTGTTAAAAAAAGTTACCTCTTTTTCGGCGCGGCCCCCCCAACCAAAAGATACATCAGGGGGTTGCCAGAAGGGGGATGTGCCCCCTTCTGTTTGGGGGGTTTGAAGGGGGGCGGAGTCCCCCTCATCGCCAAGAAAATTTTGGACTTGTGAGAGGCTGTAAATGACCCCAGATTGATCATAAGGTAACGTGTAACCAACGCTGAAAAGCATTTGACTCTATCTCAATCCATTGAGAAGTTGCAGCACTTTGAAATCAATTTTGATGGAAAAAATCAACGCAAAATACTGATTTTTGGCAATTTTGAGATGTCCCCTCGTTGCCATGGTAACAGAAAATTTAAGCCTGAGCATGTTGTTGCAAGGGCAATGGTCCAGTCAACATTTGTGCCAAGTTTGATTAGTGTTGAAGCAGTTTTTTTAGTATTATAGCAATTTGAACTTGTAACGGGAGACTTTTCAATGAAAACAGCCATTTTTTCACAAAATGCTCATGAAGTAATGGGTTAATGAAAAAAATAAAAAAATCTACAAAACAAGAATTTTTCTTCAAATTTATATGACAGGCCATGTTTACACATGAAAAAATGCGATTTAGGGTAATTTCAAGTATTTTTATCATTTTCTGTTAACCCATTTCTTCATATACACGCCTTTTAACGCCTTTTTCACCCCCCCCCTTTTTGTTGTCTCAAATGATGAAAAAATGCCTTATTTAGGCCCCAAATACTTGTTCTTGTTTGAGAAGTGTTGTTAAAAAAAGTGACCTCTTTTTCGGCGCGGCCCCCCCCCCCCAACCAAAAGATACATCAGGGGGTTGCCAGAAGGGGGATGTGCCCCCTTCTGTTTGGGGGTTTGAAGGGGGGCGGAGTCCCCCTCATCGCCAAGAAAAATTTTGGACTTGTGAGAGGCTGTAAATGACCCAGATTGATCATAAGGTAACGTGTAACCAACGCTGAAAAGCATTTGACTCTATCTCAATCCATTGAGAAGTTGCAGCACTTTGAAATCAATTTTGATGGAAAAAATCAACGCAAAATACTGATTTTTGGCAATTTTGAGATGTCCCCTCGTTGCCATGGTAACAGAAAATTTAAGCCTGAGCATGTTGTTGCAAGGGCAATGGTCCAGTCAACATTTGTGCCAAGTTTGATTAGTGCTGAAGCAGTTTTTTTAGTATTATAGCAATTTGAACTTGTAACGGGAGACTTTTCAATGAAAACAGCCATTTTTTCACAAAATGCTCATGAAGTAATGGGTTAAGGTAATTTTTTATTTATTTATTATTTCAATTTTCTCAAATTCCCAAAATGTTGAATAAATTTTTCAGAAATTATGTTAGAAAGCCTTTTTCCAAAATAGCTGGAAAAGGCCCTGCCTTCTGACTGACCTACCTGGCTCATGAAGAAGGTCTAATGGGTGTTTAATACAAGCTGGCTGTCTCTGAATATCTTTATACTGTTTGCAAATAAATGTCTGGTAGCTATCCCCCGTCATTTGTTGTGGGCCTTTTTTATATTTATCCATTGAGGTCCTCAGTTTTTGTTGTCCCATACTAGGATATTGTTAAGGATAAAGAAAGAGAACTTCGAGACAATTTGTTTAGATATTAAATAAAAAATAGAATTCAAAGAAATTAACTGTTCAAAAAAATACATTTTTTAAATTTAAAGCTTATTTTAAACAGTGTAAGAAATTAGGATTTGAATCGACTAGGCTGGTTAAGACTACCAGATTGGAATATACACTAGCCCAAAAGACATTTCACTAGCATGATTCATTTGTTCAAAACAATTGTTTATAATGCCTCTGAAAATAACAGTAGCCTGGTCGGGCATGTTACTGTGAAAAATTCTTTATTCCGTATCGTTGTGTCTGTCCGGCTTTTATCCAAGTAACATGTATTCAAAATGGCGTCGATAAAAGGTGCCAAACCTGGAAAAAACAAAAATCTATGTCAGAGGTGCACGCAGAACAGCAGAAAAAGGAGGAAAAGAATAGACCTGAGAGAAATTTAATGAAAAATGGAAGCAAGGTCCGTGAATTGTTGGTGTACGCCATGGATGAGGTGAAAATGTGCTGTACGGAATTTTTAAACGGCGAAAATATAAACCGAAAAGTGTCTTAGAAATACAAACTCAAAGTGACAGATTTCATTTTGGTCTGACAGATTATCCATGGTATGTAAACCGAATGTCTGGACATTTTTGAAAACTTAAAGTCGGGAAAATATCAGCATTCACAGAAATTAATTAACCAAAATATGATTTATGATGGTAATTTTAAAAAAATAAAGCTTAAAAAAAAAAAAACCTTTTCACAAAAAAAAATTGGGCAAGTTGTTGTTTTATTGTATACATCATGAACATGTATTATGTTTAAATCTTTAAACCTATCTATACTAATAATGTGCATGTCCAAATTATCTTCCCGCCATACTCATATAACTGGAACATTGAGTGGTTTCATAAAACAATAGAAACTAGCAATACATGTCAGTGTCATATACATGTATATATAATATATATTAATATATTTTAGGTGCAAACTCTGTATACATTTTAAAAAAAATACAATGTAGACCCTATAATACAAACAGCAAATGCAACTTATAATGGCTATGTACTAATGTAGTAAAAATGTATCCTGATTTTATGTGTAGGGCAAAACTTTAAAACATTGAAGCAGGGCTCTCAGTAAGGGTCAGAATTTCACGAGTCAATTGACTCTTTGGCCAAAAACCAGTTTTTTTCTTATGTCATTTGACTACATGAATCATTTTCATGTTACAAAAATGACTGTATGGGAAAGTCATTTTGAGTAGACTTTCAAGTCTAAATTTGATAATATCCCAACATGGAAAAAATGCCTAGCTTTATTTCTTCTACCAAAAAAAAAAAATATATATATATATAATTGCAATCTTTACTGTAAACTGTAAAAGAATAAAATAAGCAGCAGCTTGGGAAACAGACAAAACCCTCCGGAAAAAAAGCCCTCCAAGTCAAAAAATGTCAGGGGCGGACAAAAAGCCCTCCCGTGAAAATGGACAGGGCGGACAAAAGCCCTCCCGTGAAAAAATAACAGGGCGGACAAAAAGCCCTCCCATGAAAAATGACCTGGGCGGGCAAAAGCCCTTTCCGTGAAATTAACAAGGCGGACAAAAACCCTACGTAACAAAAAATAAATAAATCGTAATGTATGTTGAATACCTGTGTTTTTTTTCAATGCACTGCAAACGTATTAAAATTGTTACATATATTTCTTGTTGTTTTCAATTGCGCCTAAGTATGTGTATGAGCTAGAACGGCCATACCTTTTATTCTGAATATACGCTTCCTGAAATGTTTAACGAGGTAAGCTTTTTACAATGAAATGTCGTTAAAAAACAAGATCACTTTTTAAAAGTAATTGACTCATTACAAGGCACATTATAAATGTCTAAATAACTTTTAAAGTTAGATAATTTTAAAACTTTTTTTTTTATCATTTATTACTCTACTATTAATCTTAACTAATCCTTCATATCTACGTGGATAAATATGAACTTACAGTTTTTAGCAAAAAATTTATTCAGATTTTCTCTCGGGAAATGTTTTTAAAAGTCATACAAACAGGGCTTATGCCAATGGAAAAAAAAAATTTTTCGAAAATTTAAAATTTTTAAATTTGTTGAGTGTTTGAAAAAAAAAATAAAAAAACTATACAAAATATGTATTTCTGCTGGAGGGTTTTTTGTCCGCCCTATTTTTCCCCGGGGAAGGGGCTTTTTTTCCCCAAAGTCATTTTAACGGGGGGTCTTTTTAAAATTTAAAATTTTTTTTTCCCAAATATCCCCTTTAAATTCATTTTGTTTTTAGAAATTCAAAAATGATATCTAAGTGCAAATTAAAAAGAGCTCCATTCAAATATAAGGTGTGTCACGCAGGAAACTAAACCAGGCTGAAATTTAATATAAATACAGTTAAATACACCGATATAAATTAACACTTTCGGAAGCCTATTCTTAATCAGTAGTTTTTCAGTAAACATAAAAAAATTGCCTATCTCACTGTATAAATCAATAATTATGTAGGTTTAACAGTTTTATATAAATACTTTTATGTCAAAAAGATGTGTTGAAGTATATAGTCATACACTATCACGGGAGCTAAGATCAAAAGCTTTCGATTGGTGTAATAAAATTTTAAAATACGACATTAAAATCACATCAACTAGCGGTTTAAAAACGGCTTATTTTGTTTTAGCGTAAGAGATATTGATTTTTTTAGAAGATAAGGTTAACAACTTGTATTTTTTCTAACTTGATATACCTCGGTTATTTACAATAGTTCATATCAGAAGTGTTTATGGGTGTACTGACTTTAACCATACCGACTTTGGACAGACTTTAGCTATACCGATTACCGAAGTTCTATACAGGAAGTTGATAATAATCATTATTTGATTGTTTCTGTTTGTTCCTTACGTTTTCATTGTGTTCAGTTGTTTATCCCAGAAGCTTTGCTTTCATTGGTTAAAAAATGGTTTGTGTATTGTTGGGTAACACAATTGTTTTTTACTGTTGAGCTGGCCGGAGTTCTGAGAATACCTCAGTTTGGTCACGGTTGTTCTGAGGGCGAACATCAATGTTATGGTATAGCTGTTTATTTTCTTACGGATTGTGGATCTCCATGGAACTCTATGATAGTCTGTAACATTATAAATGTCTAAATAACTTTTAAGTAGGGTAGATAATTTTAAACTTCTTTTCAATCAATTTATTACTCTACTATTAATCTTAACTAATCCTTCATATCTACGTGGATAAATATGAACTTACAGATTTTAGCACAAATTATTCAGATGTCTCTCAGGAATGTGTTCAAGCTCAACAAACATGCTTATGCCAATGGAAAACAAAAATTTTCGTAACTACATTTTTAATATGTTGAAGTGGCATTGAAAATGAAAATATAAACTATACATATATGTATTTGCTGCTGGAGGGCTTTTGTCCGCCTTATTATTTTCACGAGCGAGGGCCTTTTGTCGGCGCCAAGGGTCATTTTTAACGAGAGGTCTTTTGTCAAATTAAAATATTTTTTTTGCCATATCACCATTAATCAGTTGTGTTTTAGAGCAACATGATATCTAAGTAAAATTAAAGAGCTCCATTCAATATAAGGTGTGTCACAGGAAACTAAACAACTGAAATTTAATATAATACATTATACACCGATATAAATTAATGCACTTTCGAACCTATTCTTATCAAGTAGTTTTTTCAGTAAAGCATAAAAACATTCGCCTATCTCACTTGTATAAATCATAATTATGTAGGTTTTAACAGTTTATATAAATACTTTTATGTAAAAAGATGTGTTGAAGTATATAGTCATGACTATCACGAAGCTAAGATCAAAAGCTTTCGATTGTGTAATAAATATTTAAAAAAGGACATTTTAAATCACATCAAAACTAGCGGTTTTAAAAACGGGCTTATTTTGTTTTAGCGTAAGAGAAGATATTGATTTTTTTTAGAAGATAAGGTTAACAACTTGTATTTTTTCTAACTTTGATAGTACAATCGTTATTTACATAGTTCATATCAAGAGAGTGTTTATGGCGCGTGTACTGAATTTAACCATACCGAACTTTGGACGGACTTTAGCTATACCGATTTTACCGGAAAGTTTTCTATACAGGAAGTTGATAATAATTCATTATTTGGATTGTTTCTTGGGTTTGTTTCCTTACGTTTCAAATTGTTTCAGTTGTTTTTTTATGCCCAGAAGCTTTGCTTTCAATTGGTTAAAAATGGTTTGTGTATTGTTGTATCACAATTGTTTTTTTACTGTTTGAGGCCGGAGTTCTTGAGATACCTCAGTTTGGTCACGGTTTGTTCTGAAAAGGGCGAACATCAATGTTATGGTATAGCTGTTTATTCTTCGGATTGTGGATCTCATGGAAACTCTATGATAGTTTGTAAACTTTTGGTTTTATTTCTGTTTTTAATACTTGCTTAGTTGAACTGTGATTAATTACAGTTTACTCTTTATAAAAAAAAAAAGTTGCCATTTTGATAAAAAATTTTTTGTTTCAATACTTTAACTGTAAATTTTGATATTTTATCTTATGTGGAGTTATGTAAAAATTAGAATGGCGACATTGGGTAATATTCCATTAACTCTTTAATTTAAAATTATACTTGAAATAAATATGCAGGTAAAAAAAATTATTTCTGTCTGTACATACACTTTTTTTGATATTTTAACTTTTGCAGCAATGCCTAACGAATATCAACGCACCATCACGTGTGAAAAGGAGGTTTGTTGTAATGTGAGGGAAAAGTCAATACCATATATATAATTGGCTATGTTATATTCTATTGTATTGATTTATGTTTTTCATAAAAAGATGGTTCATTATTTTTTAAGAAATGTCACTGAATTTACTGTCATAATGTGAATTTATTGCCATACTAAAGCTGGAATTTTGACTGGAATGAATGTATTAAATGCATTTATTGCATATCTAAATGCTGGAATTAAGACTGGAATGATGTATTTTTAAATGCATTTATTTGGGGCATATCTAAATGCTGGAATTAGACTGGAAATGATGTATTAAAATGCATTGTCATGTTTAATTCACTTGTTTGAAATCTTTTTTTCTTATTAACATTCTAATGTTTTTAAGGTTGTCATTAGCAATACTACTGATTATCTTAAAGTTGATTAAATGGAGATGAACCTACACAACCTTGGGGTTTTCTTTGTCACATTTTAATAAATAAATTTTAAAACAAGGTTCAAGTTTACAACTGACTTAAACTTCAAAAAGGATACTCTGGAACGTTGGAGAAATTTTAATGATATTTCCGGAGGCATCTGTTGTTGATTCTCTTCTGTTGGGCCGATTGGATTGACTGCGGAATTATTCTTAATGACAATGCAAGCTCTTTCCTCTCTTTTTTCTTGTACTGTGAGGTAGAGGAGATGGTTTGGTAAAATTTCCTTGGATTTGGGCACAAGTGCCATGGGTTGATGACTGTGTTTGTTGAAAATGTGATTTAAATTTGTGGTATTGATCGGGGTCTACTTAGCTTCCAAATTCAGAATTTGGTTTGAAGTTCGTAGCACAATTTTAAATGTGAGTTTAGAATTACCAGTCAGTTTTGAAACGCTGAAATTTTGTTTATATTTTGCCGTTTTTCGTCCTCAATCTGAAAGTTGCCTTCCCCTTTCGTTGACGGGTTCTCCATAACTTTGTTAGCGTCTGTTTAACTAAGCAATTACTAAGAAAATAAATTAATCTATTAGCATTTCATTGTAAAGAATTAAATAACCAATTGGCAGCGAAAGTAGAATATTTGCAAAATAATTTTCTTTCTTGGTTTTCTTGGGGTTTTCAAAAATGTGTCATTTTTTTTAGTTCATGTGATAATTGATAGAAAAGCAGGCTTTTACAAAATCTAAAAAGAACCATTTAAAACGGCTGAAATGGTATAAATATTTTCGCTTATAGTTAGAAATCAGCTTTGAATCACGTGCAAGAAATGATACAGTCATATATCATTAATGTCAGAACGTAACAGTCAACCCGGCCCCAAGTCTACCCGCCCCCAAATTGGTCAAACCCGGCCCAAAACCAAAATGTTATTTTGGTAACACCGGCCCCGGCATTTTTTTATATTTATTTTGCTTTAAAATGTAAGTTTACACTTTCAAGAAATAAAATAAAAATTAACAACAAAAACAAAATTTCAACGATGATATTCCTATTATTATTTATTTTATATAAAAACTATCAATATTAACAAACAATTTCTCCAACCAGCTGACCTAACTGAAGACCACGTCGAATGGCCTGATATGAAAGAGCATTTGCGTAAGCAAAGGATAATTTATTTTTTTATCATCTTAGTGACAACAGAAATAACTATAAATCGGCGATGGTTTGTTCCTTCTTAAACAATAAATAAGATTTTTTAAACCATTATAGAAATTCTATGCATTTCTTTCCTAATTATCGCATTTAACACTCACGAAACTATCTTTTAATTTAGGCATGCGAATAAAGACATGAAATAATACTACCAACTTATTTAAAGGAACTTGTTTTCACTGCTATAAAATTTTTTTTAATTGATTGCTTTAAAACTGTTTGATTACCACATCTGAATTAATGTTGATGTACATATAATTGTTGATGTTATATTCATTATCACCGTATTAAAACCTTAAATCGCGCAATTAAATTTACCGACACTTTTATGCCATGTTTTTTTTACTATTGTTCTATAGTTAAAATCTTCATTAATAATAAATCATTTTTATATTTCCAATCATACAGCAAGATGACTTAAATAGTTTTCTTTTGAAAAATATATATATTGGGGGACGGGAATGACCAAATT